>NC_136810.1:5352710-5360210 GCF_951216825.1 Electrona antarctica | reverse complement strand
ATAAAACCTGTGAATTAGTGGAGGTACTTCTGTGACAGATAAACAGACGCACGCACGCACGCACGCACACACACGCACACAGAGAGAGAGACACCGTAAAACGCATAAGTAATCCACAGATTATTATCATGATGATTGTGAGTCAGATAACATACATGGCTCTACTTTTTGCACATGAATAACAGTCTGACGTGTGTTGTTGTCTGCGATTTTGAATATCCTGTCTGGGTGGTCGGGCGGAGGGGGAGGTGGCTACTTTTCAAAGCTACTTCTCTGCAATTATGGCATGTATGTATGTGTATCTCAAAGTGTTACCAAAGAATCGGATATGCATAATAAAGTACAGATCTCATCTAGTAGGATAGAGAAAATAATAAGAATAATCATAAAATATTAAGTCAAGGCAGAAACCAAGAGGCCAGGCGGGGACGCGTGCAGAAAGAGACGAGGAGACTTAACTAGGTTGCAGAGAAAGAGAGCCGGAGCCAGTCAGGGAGGGGAGCTGGGGAGGGCGGCCCAGATCGGTCCAATGCAACAGAACGAGAAAGACGAGAAGAGGAATTTCAAATTAAAGAGATAACGAGAATGAAAGCAAAGTGAGAACAAGAAGGGGCCGAGAGACTCGGAAAGAGAGAGAGAGAGAGAGAGAGAGCGATAGAGCGATGGCAGATGGGAGAAAAATATTGGTTGAGATTAATGGACTTTAAAGGTCAGTTCGGCATGCTGTATAATTTAGCACACAATAGCTGTGATTGATGTGGATGCTTTAGGAGCGTTCCTGTCTGCGCCGCCGCCGCCTGCTCCTTGTGCACCGTGCATCCCTCTGCCGCCACTACCCACCCAGAGGCTTTGTCCTTAAGCCGGGGAGGAGTGCACATCCGGTTAATAGGTTTCCGAGGAACTGTGGGTCTTCGGTAGAGACAGGAAACGGAGAGCCGACATCAAAGGGAATAGGTGCAAAAGGTTGTGCCTTTGTTTCACTCTGTGTTCCATTAGTATGTCCTAACTGTGCAGCCGGTGATACTAATGGCTCTTGCAGGGGCAACGGGGGGAGAGAGAGGGTAGAGCAATCTGGCAGAAGCTCCCATACGGCACCCTTAGCCATTATCTGGGCCGGTTGAAGTGCTTCAAAGGATATTATTCTTGTCACAGACAGTGTGGATCTATGCTGGGGGCGGGATATTAAATTGTAAAAGGAAAAATACAGAAAAATAAATAAATGAAAGCTACACAGACAGGTTGTGTCATTGCCCATGTCATTACTGTCCACTCACAGTTTGTGTGACCGTACATTTATACTGTAGCTCGGCAGCCCTCTCACCTGACCCTGTGCTAACCTGCTCTCTGGCGCCCCCTACCCCTCCCCCCCAGTGCTGATGCTGGGCCTGTTCCTGTACTCCTGCTGGAGGAGACACAAGGGCCTGAAGGAGGGCGTGTACCACGTGTCGGCACACCACGGCGAGTGGGAGGACATCCGAGAGAATGTGCTCAACTATGACGAAGAGGGAGGAGGGGAGCAGGACCAGGTACAGAACACACAGCAACACCATATACGGTCCTACTTTAAACCCCCAGAGGGTCAATAAATGACCCTTTTAATTTAACTCCACTTTTCCTATACTTGAACTGGCACTCGGAGTGCAAAATGATGTGCAGTGTGCAACGTTACTTTTCACTTGTATTTGCTTACTTCCGTGCACACACGCACGCACGCACGCACGCTCGTCTATTTGACATATTAGACCACTTTCAACTGTCCCTATTTTGTCATTATAGACGCCAAAAATAGCAAGTCCACAACACGTTGCAACTTATGTATCAATCGCAATGTGTTGTGAGCTGATACTGTATCTCTGCCACAGAACCCTGTCATATGATGAACTGTTTCGTAGCTCCCACAGGAATTTTATTTAAGGACGACGATGACATAAAGGCCTATACTATACATTTGTCCTGTAACTCATTTTCATGTATGAAACCTTCATTTCGAGTTTTCGACATAAACATTTTGTAATACAAATTGTATTTATATTTATTCATATATAAGATTATATTTGTCAGAATTAGTTGATTAGTCATTTGATCATGATCGGCAGCCAAATTGGCCTTGAAATCAAATGTAAGTTCCCAGGAGATCTGGGATGGGAGTCAATACTGGAAATTAACCAATGGCTATAGTAAATGCCTCTATTTGCTTTAATAGTGCTGCTAATAGCAGTTCCCCTCCTCTACAATCAGATAATTAATTAGTTGTCCAATCAATGGCGGTGTTGTTGCCAACATATCGTCCTCAGACAGTGGCTCTTCGTCAGACGACGAGCCTCATTTCATGTCGGAGACAAAAGCTGAGAAACATAATTATGGCTATCTCTCTCTCTCTCTCTCTCTCTCTCTCTCTCTCTCTCTCTCTCTCTCTCTCTCTCTCTCTCTCTCTCTCTCGCTCCAGAATGGCTTTAACATGGTGGAACTCCAGCGCTCCCTCCAGCCCAGCCCGGCGCAATCACTTCGCTACAGTTACCCACAATGCATCTTCTCTTGCCCTCAGGCCAAGCCGCCGCAGGAGCGCAGCCAGAAGGGAGGGGCGCCCGGCAGCAACGGGGCGGGCAACGCGGCCATCGCCCTGCGCCTGGCCATGCCCCCGTCGCAGACGCCGGACAGCCTGCCCTCCCCTCTGAACTTCCGCCGCTCCCACAAGATGTCCATGTCCTTCTCCAGCCAGGACCTGGCCCGCTACCTGTGCGAGGTCATCAAGGACACGGAGCAGCCGGGGAAGGGGCTGGCCGCCGGCACCATGACCATGCCGCGACAGCGACACTCCGGGAAGCAGCGGCGCGCCGGCCTGGCGGCAGTGCGCTCCCTCAGCTCCCTCACCGCCGTCGAGGCTCAGGGTTCAGAGGTCAATCTACGGGGTGAGCAGGACAGCCCCCGGCTGGACAGGTTCAGAACCCTCCGGGCGGTCGTTAGTGAGCTGAGGGGAGAACCCGCGAGCCACTCCAAGACCGCGGAGGAGGAGGAGGGCCAGCGGGACAAGCTGAAGGAGAGCCGCGGGCAGCCAAACTGCGAGAAGAGCGGGTGAGGTCCTATTTATGCTCCCTCATACGGCAGCAGCGTGCGGCCTGGAAATAGCCGATCTACAAGCTCAAAACACGTGGCATCTGCGATGCGTTGTGAGCTTGGATATCTCTGGTGCGCCACGCCGTCGTAGGACAAAGTATACATCATGGTTATAAGACTGCTGCTCATGGACCGTTATGGAAAAGCAACATTGATCACATGGCTGAGAAATCTAGAGGGAGACAATTAAATGGGGAGATACTCTGAGCGTGCGTGCACGTGCACGTGTGTGTGTGTGTGTGTGTGTGTGTGTGTGTGTGTGTGTGTGCGTGTGTGCGTGCGTGCGTGCGTGCGTGCGTGCGTGCGTGCGTGCGTGCAGTTTGCTCTAAATGTTCTGTATCGATGGTACTTTGAACATTTCAGCTCTTTGATGGAAGATGTTTACTAATGAATGGACTGATGTGATGTGTTTACTTGACATTGCACTGTTTTTATAAAACATCACTCCGGTGAGCAGTGACACCGCAACATTTTGTTCAGTTCCAAGTTTTAAATAAATTAATAAATTAATGTCCGTCAATGCGCACCAATTTTTTTGCGCTCCTAAATGAACTTCAAGTCCTCCTTTAACCAATTCCTTCACAGTTTCCAGTGTCAGCTTATAGTTTCTTCGTTATGATTTTTTAAAAGTTGTATTATTTACCGCACCACTATCTTGTCCTTTGTTCTCTCAGCCACGCTGTCCGCCGTTCAAACATTTGCTCATCTTCAGCAATCCTTTCCTTTCCAATGGAAAACTCCAACGCGAGTCTTTTGACTAATGTAGTGACCACTTATCCATTTGTTTAAAAACACCTTTCTGCTTTTGTGTGAGCCACTTCATGGGCAGACTGAACATACTAAAGACGCTTGCTTTGTTTGCATGCATGATGTATCTGCTTCTGCTAAAAAGATTGTGTGTAAAAAAACAAATGATCCGTTTGGTTAATTTTAAATGCACGCACGCTGAGGAGACGAGAAGAGACGAGATTATTTTTACTCCAGCGCGCAATCTCTCTCTGTCTGTCTGTGTCTCTCTCTCTGTCTCCCTCTCGCGCTTTAATCATAAAATGGTAATTGGTCAACAATACGTTATATTATTTATATATAATCCACATTTATGTTTGCCTGGCTCAGCTGGGTCGGGTCTCTCGGAATGTCGGAAATAATCGGATTTCGGTCGGACTCGGCGCAGCAATTTGAAAGAAATCTCGGAACGGGTCGGAATCGGACGAAATTGTCACGGATCCATTCGGGTTCGGTTTAACTATTTGAAAATATTTTCGGAACGGGTCGGAATCGGTAACATGTCACAGATTAATTTAAAGAGTAAAGAGAGCATACTGTCAGCTGTCCAGCAGTCCAAATATTATTAAATTAAATTTCAGAATGGTAGACCTGAGGCCTACCATATACCAGGCCTCAAGCCTGAGGCCTATACCAGGCCTGAGGCCTATCATTGCGTTGCACATCTATGCACGGAACGTCTATGTTCACAGGCGTCATGCTTCACTGCGCGTGCGTAGAACTGAAGAAGATGCGTAAGAAATCTGTACGGGAAACGCGGCCAATGACAGTGTGCTGGCCCCGCCCCCATGTGCACTGCACAAAACAAAACAGGGAAAAAACAACAGCGTACAAAACAAGAATAATGTAATCAGTGACACTCTGTAAATCAGAGGGAAATCAGAGGACGGGTGTAAATCAGAGGGAAATCAGAGGACGGGTGAAAATCAGAGGGAAATCAGAGGACGGGTGATGCTTCTGATGCTCTTTGATTCTGCTGATTAGAAGAACTGCATTGTTCTTGTTTGGACAATTTGAACATGATGTTTTCATTAAACACATCGTCACTGTTTGTCAGGTGGAAACCGCTTTATGTCCAAAACCGTTATTTTTCAGGGAAGACATTCGGTCAGATTCAGTCAGGTATGCGACTCATGTGTGTAATTTATGATAACGAGTTACATTTGACAACGTCTGTGGTTAGAGAAAATGTAGCTATTTATTTTCTTGCTCTTTGGACAAATGAGTACTTTTTCACCGTCAGTTGACATTTAATATTCATTGGCGGGCTTATTTGTTTATTGTTGGAACACACAATCTAAAATGACCCTATGGGATTCATGAATTCATTACAAAACAATAACTGTGAGCCTGCCGCAGTGACGCCAGACATTATCTTACTAAAGATATTTATTATTACTAAAAATATATATCATCCCAGTTACATCTAGGCATGATGCCTCCTGTAGATTTTCTAGTTAACCCATTCTTGGTGTTTTAGGCATTATGTTATACTTTAGCTGTTGAAAAATAGCAGATCTACAAGCTCATAGCACGGCGCCGCGCTACGAGCTTGTAGATCTGCTATTTTTGAAAAATCGTGAAAATGTGGCGCAAATCTTTGAATATATATTTTTTCAGAGCGAAAGTTTTTAACTCAAATCTTTGTTTCTGGGGGGGGGGGGGGGGGGGGGTCCCTGGAACAACTTATTTTCAGATGGGGGTCGGCGGCCAATTACATATATTTTTGGGAGTCCTTGAATTGACATGAAATTGGTTGAGAACGACTGACATAGAAACATATATTTTTCAGAAAACTGTCATGATATTTTGTAGAATCGAGCTCAGGTCTGAATGGGTTAAAGCAAAGATTGATTAGCTTAGCTTGACAAACCCCCCCCCCCCCCCCCCAGCCCCCCCTCTTTGTGCCTGACCGTGTGGTGATGTCGCCCCCTGCAGGTGATCCGCGACCTGAAGGGTTCTGACTTCCTACCAGACCCCTCCCTCCTCCCCCAGCAGCGCTGGCTCCCGCAAGAGCAGCATGTGCAGGTATAGCACGCACGCACACGCACACGCACGCACACGCACACGCACACGCACACACACACACAGGTATTTGAAGAACAACATGGCTCATGTTCACAGATCGCTGTCCGTCCCTGGGGCTTATTTCCATTTCACCTTAAATGCTTGTTAATTGACATGCCCTTGTTAACAAATTCAATGAAGAATGTTGACTGCTACCATGAGGGAGTCTGGTGGGGGTTGAGAGATGTAGTTTCTGCATGTTTAATCTATGACAAAGACAAACTGTCAGGCGGTGAGCAAGAGAGGAGAGAGAGCCCAGAGAGACGACAGACAAGGTGTGACGCTGTTGTGAATCAGAGGACGGATGATGTTTTTGATGCTCTTTGATGGTCCTGATTAGAAGGATCAGCAGCTCCTCTTGTGTGGAGAGTTTGAGCATAATTGTGTTCAAACACATTGTGTTGCAGTCGGGCGGAATATTTGATTGCCCAAAAACTGTTGCAACCCATTTTGACCTGAGATCAGATTCTAAAAATGTCTTCTACAACCTGACAGTTTTCTGAAAAAGCTATGTTTCTATGTCAGTCGTTCTTCGATTTTTCAAAAATAGCAGACCTACAAGCTCGTATGAGCTTGTAGATCTGCTATTTTTCAATAGCTA
Organism: Electrona antarctica; assembly: GCF_951216825.1. NCBI lineage: Eukaryota > Metazoa > Chordata > Actinopteri > Myctophiformes > Myctophidae > Electrona > Electrona antarctica. Next base: position 5,353,642 of record NC_136810.1, on the reverse strand, counting down.
AAGCATAACATGATGCTAACACCAAAAGGGGTTCCCGCCCAAAATGGGTTAAATAAAATAGCCTGTTTTCCAATGGATCCAATGTTGTTATTATTTAGTCACAAGGGACATGTTCTGTTTACTGAAGAGCTGAAGAGACGGTTAGGAGGAAGCATTTGAAAATGTTGTGAGCCAATTGTGTGTGAACTGTGGAAGTGTATTTTCACCAGGATATTCTAATATTCTATTCTAAGCCTCTTAAGCCTCATTCTCACATCACAGGAAGGAGAAGATGTGGTTTTGAATTGTTATCTAATCCTGGAGCCTAGCAAAAAGAGTTGCCAATATTCAAAAGTGTGTGTGTGTGTGTGTGTGTGTGTGTGTGTGTGTGTGTGTGTGTGTGTGTGTGTGTGTGTGTGTGTGTGTGTGTGTGTGTGTGTGTGTGTGTGTGTGTGTGTGTGTGTGTGTGTGTGTGTGTGTGTGTGTGTGTGTGTGTGTGTGTGTGTGCCCTCGGCCGGCGCCCACCGCCTCAGCAGCGTCTCGTCACATGACTCTGGGTTCATCTCCCAGGATGCCAACGCCCACTCTAAGCCCCCCTCACCCATGCCCTCTGACATCGCCAGCCAGGTAGGGGAGCTGTCTTACTGTCACTGTAACCACTTTAATGCATAAGACCTTGTAACTATTGTTTCAGAAAAGTCAATCTAAAACCACCTGCACTGCATGCACTGCTTTGTTGTAGAACTACATACATATTAGTATAACAAGGGAGTATGGAAAGTATGGAAAAGTATGGAATTGGATTTTAGCAATATTATCCAGGTCTGGATAAGTATGGAAAAAGGAGTGTAGAAAAAGTATTGTTTCCAGACTATTGACTTGTATTAACTTTTAACTTTAACCAAATCTACACATCCCCCACCAATAAATCAGTTGAAAGAATGACAATACCT
>NC_136810.1:5307710-5347710 GCF_951216825.1 Electrona antarctica | reverse complement strand
CACTCAGCCTTTGCCCCCCAATAGTTCCAACGGTATGCCACTCAGCCTTTGTCCCCCAATAGTTCCAACGGTATGCCACTCAGCCTTGGCCCCCCAATAGTTCCAACGGTATGCCACTCAGCCTTTGTCCCCCAATAGTTCCAACGGTATGCCACTCAGCCTTGGCCCCCCAATAGTTCCAACGGTATGCCACTCAGCCTTTGCCCCCCAATAGTTCCAACGGTATGCCACTCAGCCTTTGCCCCCAATAGTTCCAACGGTATGCCACTCAGCCTTTGCCCCCCAATAGTTCCAACGGTATGCCACTCAGCCTTTGCCCCCCGATAGTTCCAACGGTATGCCACTCAGCCTTTGCCCCCCGATAGTTCCAACGGTATGCCACTCAGCCTTTGCCCCCCAATAGTTCCAACGGTATGCCACTCAGCCTTTGCCCCCCAATAGTTCCAACGGTATGCCACTCAGCCTTTGCCCCCCAATAGTTCCAACGGTATGCCACTCAGCCTTTGCCCCCCAATAGTTCCAACGGTATGCCACTCAGCCTTTGCCCCCCAACCACAGGTGATGAAGTTAATCCATCCTCGTTGCCTGATAGGATTGTGCTGTTCAGTGTAGCATCCTGAATAAATCATCTTAGTAACTACTTTGTATTCTGTCTAGCCTGGAGGTCTACAGATCCCCTTAAAGGGGCATTCCACTCATTTTCAACATTTTACTATGTCATTAATATACCTTAGAGCTGTTGTGTGGAAATAATAAAAAAGTTCCCCCCATTCTGTGTTTCCTAGAACTAGAGGTCTGAAAAAAATCATTAACATGGTGAAACGCATCTTGATGATGTCATCAAGATGTGTTTCACCATGTTAATGATTTTTTTCATAATTACAGTTCTAGGAAACACAGAATGGGGGGACTTTTGTATTATTTCCACACAACAGCTCTAAGGTATATTAATGACATAGTAAAATGTTGAAAATGGGTGGTTTTCCCCTTTAAGGAAAAAAAGCATCCTCTAAAAAACTGTATTTATCTCTCTCTCTCTCACTATCTCCCAATTTTCCATCCATCTCCATTTCTGCCTTCCTCCTTCCGCTCGTCTCTCAATCTTCCACTGCAGAAATCAACAAGCTCGGCCTCCTCAGAGGCTTCAGAAACCTGTCAGTCTGTCAGCGAGTGCAACTCCCCCACAGCGGTCAGTAATGCATCCATACCCGGTCCGCTCACAGCTGGACGGACACACACACACACACACACACACACACACACACACACACACACACACACACACACACACACACACACACACACACACACACACACACACACACACACACACACACACACACATGTGCTTAGTATGCAAACACATGTATGCTCACCCACACGCATACACTCACTCATGCACACACATGCACACACTCAATGCAATCATCTCGCTGATCTTTATAATATGGTTAATCTACATTGTGTGGGCACTTAGGGAATGCCCCTCTCCCCTAAATTTAGAAGAGCCGTTCCCATAGAAGGGGCATTCCCCAAGTGCCTGCACTCTGCAGATAGGCCCGCCTTGGTATTTAACTTGACGTTGCCCTCGGGCCCCTCTCTCTCACCAATGTACTGTGACACTCTGACTCCAACTTGTCTGTCCGTCCTGCAGTTTGGCTCATGTCCATCATCGTTTGGCACGTTCCGCCCTGCTTTCTCTCACACTGGCACCATACTCCCTTCGTCCCCCACATTTAACCACTCCCCCGGATCCAACACCCCCTCACCCACTTCAAAGGTTCCTAGCTGGAAGGTTTGTTTTCATTTGCACATTTCTTTATTTTATTTTATTTATTTAACTTTTTTTTTTTGGGTTTTTTTTTTGCTTCTTTTTCGCTCCAAATCACAATTTCTTCTTGCCTCTAATCTGTACATGAAAACAATCTCTAAACTGAGCTGTCTCAACCTATTGTAATTTCATTGACATGCTGTACTCATATTAAAGTCACCCATATTAAAGCTGCAATCCATAACATTCATGTCATACATGGGATGTCAACCTCCCTGGGTCTACCACTCCTCTAAGAGGCAATCCCCACTTGGCCTGGGGAGATATTGCACTTATGTACTACTTGTCAACTATTAGATATCCTACCCAACACCAGGGACTAGTACAATCTACGGTAATACTTTACATAAAGGTCAGGGCTACAAAGCATCACAGGGTGGGTTCCCCAATTAAGTTTCCTCAAGGGCCATATTTTGACTAGGGTACCAGGCTGGGGGCCGAGTCCGCACGCACGAGGTCGAGGTCTTGCCCTGAAAATTAATTTTCAGGGCAAGACCCCATTTGAAAAGGATGCCCAGTTTGACATGCATAGGCTACTGACCCCCATTTAATGCCATTTATATCTGGGGCCCCCTAAAAAAATCTTTTTTTTCCAGGGGCCACAAGGGGGCCGCCTATTGGGGAACCCTGGTTTATTAAGTATTAAAGCGGTTGGTCATAATGCATTATAGGCTATCCATTTACACTGCAAAAGCACTTTATAATGGACTAAGTTATGGTTATACTGTAACTGCTTGGTTGAGCTTATAATGCAGTGTCTGACCAGCACTTATGATACTTCATAAACCTTGTTATAAGTGTATTGTAAGTGCATTATATATAAATTCATTATAAATGTGATTATAATGCATCATACCCAACCTTTAAGTAAAGAGTTACCCCGATCTTCTAGTTATATTAACATACTTTCCCATACAGATTGGTTAATATCATGTTTTCCCGGCATCCTTTGAATTACGTTTGGATCGCAGCTTTAACCATAGTATCTAATCTAACCAGTTCATGAGCCACACAGTATTTAACAGTCTTCCAACTTTGTAACGAAAATGGAAGACTGGAGAACTGCTGGGTTGGTAGACATGTAGGTCTTGGGGTGAAGCCTAGATGCGGATGCAGGGAAACGTACCCTGACTGTTCTCTCTAATGCTGCAGGATTGGGCCAAATCCAGTCCCTACGAGCCCTCATTGGCCAGCACCCTGCAGCGCAGGAGAGAGTCTCTGGATCGCATGAGGGAACAGGAAGCTCCTTCCAGTCCACACAGCTACTCTGGCATGCATCCGGATGATCCACACCGCTCCAGGATGGGACCAGGAGGCATCGCAGCCAAGGTATGCACGGCACGCAGTGAAAAATCCCTACTGCTCATTTGACTCCGAGGAATGTTGAAATGGAACCAAATGCAACCTGTGATCCATTTAGTGCCATTTGTGAAACACATTTTAAGTTAAAGGGGCACTTTCTAGTATTTTCTACCTCCTCTTTGGATAATTGTCTCCACCAGGCCGAAGGCATGGGGAGAGAGTATGTTTTGCACTCCGTCCGTGTGTGTGTGTGTGTGTGTGTGTGTGTGTGTGTGTGTGTGTGTGTGTGTGCGTCCGTCCGTCCTTCCTTCCGTCCGTCTGTTACCAGCTAATCTCCGGCACCGTTGGCCCGATCCATGCCAAACTTTGCACACACACTCTCTGGATGCCAACGACGAACCTCTGCCCCAAATATTCCTCAACGGCCTGTTATAGCGCCACCATGAGGCCGATTTAGGCAAAACACATTTCTGTAGATTACTCGTACACATTTTATCCATACATCACACAATTCGGTATACACTATCTCCATAGTCATGTGATCAACACGGATCTGCACCATTTCCCAAGATTTGCTTCCAAAGCTCACATGATTGGTCCGTTTCGAACAAAATGCCACAAATCACAAACACAGTGTGCAATTTCCGTGAAATTATACACGCACATTTCCACTAGGCTGAGGACGACATGACACAATTTATTTTCCAAACCAGCCTCATGGTGGCGCTATAACAGGGCAATTCCTGTTTTTACCTATAACTGCATCGTTCTGTGTACAACTTTGTATGCGCACTCCCTAGAGGCATGGAAAAACATTTTCCCTGCATCCCTCCACATCTGCCGGTTATAGCGCCACCATGAGGCCGATTTCTGCAAAACACATTGTTTATATTAGTCGCACAGATTTCATCCAAATCTCATGCAAATCGGTATATATGATCTCTGTAGTCATGTGATCAAGACGAGTCTGTTTGATTTCTCAGATTCTACACTGATTGGCTAAGATTGCCTTCCAAAGTCGTCAGGAGTGGCCCGTTTTGTACAAAATGCTGCACATGTCCTGCTCATCCAGAATTCTATCCTCAGAGATGCTATGAGTGATCTGACTCTGCATTTCCTCAACACAATGAAGAAAATTGTTGCAAAAAACAAACAAACATGTTTATATTACTCCTAAACATTTTGCCAAACATCACACACACTCCTATCCTCCTAGTGGAGACCTGTGCCCAGAAGGGCACTTTTTCTAGTTTGTCCTCATTAATACACTATATGAGATGGCACCATTTTTGTCTGTGTCTCATGGGTGGGCTATGGACACTGGACAGTTCAGAAACCTGCCTACTAATGTCTGTGTCTCATGGGTGGGCTATGGACACTGGACAGTTCAGAAACCTGCCTACTAATGTCTGTGTCTGATGGGTGGGCTATGGACACTGGACAGTTCAGAAACCTGCCTACTAATGACATCATGGGTGGGCTATGGACACTGGACAGTTCAGAAACCTGCCTACTAATGACATCATGGGTGGGCTATGGACACTGGACAGTTCAGAAACCTGCCTACTAATGACATCAACGATTCGGATTCCAAGCTAATAGAAACTACAGCCTTTCTTTTCCTGGGAAGTTTGCATACTGAGAAGAAGCCATTGTTATTGAATTAATGAAATGAAGAAGAAAAAAAACAACAAAAAAAACATTAAATCTTGTAGCATAGGGAACTGTGCCATGAATGTAAATGTCTGCTCATCTTTATGCATGGTTTGGTGTCTGCCTGCCTCTCTCTCTCTCTCTCTCTCTCTCTCTCTCTCTCTGTGTGTATGCATTGATAAGGATTCATTTATGCATGTCTGACCTGTTCTCCAGCACGGGGAGCCCCTGTCCCCTGCAGCCAGCACGCTGGCCATGGTTCTGACCCGAGGGCTGAGCATGGAGCACCAGCAGAAGAGCAGCAGAGACTCCCTGCAGTGCTCCAGTGGGTATAGCACGCAGACCAACACCCCGTCCTGCTCCGAGGACACCATCCCCTCGCAAGGTAACACTGGCTCAGTGCTGGAAGAAGACCTTTTCATGCCAAGGACCCCCCCCCCCCCCCCCCCCCCATCTAAAATGTTTTGGGCCAGGGATTGTGTTAAATAAATGCAAAATTATTCAAACACTTGTGTTCAAATATAACACACTATAACACTAAAACTAAGCCCTTAAAAAATTACTAAACTATAATAAGTTGCTAGGTTGTCTCGTGGCATCTCATTTGACATTATTACTAAAGTATAATAAGTTGCTAGGTTGTCTCATGGCATCTCATTTGACATTTCCTTTCAGGGTCGGACTATGAGTGCTACTCGTTGAACGGGGACGCTGAGAGTGAGGGGCAGGCGGACTTCGACAAGTCTTCCACCATCCCGCGCCACAGCAACATCGCTCAGAACTACCGCCGCATGATCCAAACCAAAAGGCCGGCGAGCACCGCGGGTCTGCCCGCTGGCAAGACCCCGCCTGGGGCGACCAATGGCGTGTCGCCGGGAGGCTGCGGAGTCATCACGTCTGGCACAGCCACCATCCGCCGCACCCCGTCCTCCAAAACCGGGGTGAGGCGCACGCCATCTACAACGGGCCCCATTCCCATCCGCCCCCCCATTGTCCCGGTGAAGACCCCGACGGTCCCAAACTCTCCGGGCTACCCGAGCCCGACCCATCACTGCGCGGGTAGCGAGGAGTTCCTGTACGGCGACGACCCTGGCGCCAGCGAGTACATGAGGGCCTGCCCCAAGCGGCTGAGCCTGCCCAACACGACCTGGGGCTCCGGAGCTGTGACGGACAGGAGCGCGTACGCCCTGCAGGCCGCCCACGGCGTCGAGGAGGATCCCTTGCTGGCCGCCAACCGCCACAGCCTGGTGGAGAAGATAGGCGAGCTGGTGGCCAGCGCCCATGCCCTGGGCGAGGGGCAGTTCCCCTTCCCATCGCTGCCCGGTGAGATGGCTTATTCGACCCCTCTCGGGGCCCAGGTAATGACCTCCACACCGAAGGAGGAGGTGGACGTGCTGGTGTCCATTCGCCGTGGCGTGCGGCTCCGCAAGTCGGTGACGGATGACAGATCGGCCCCCAGGATCCAGCGGTAGCTGATTGGTTAGAGGAGGGTGTGGTGCGCCTGTGGTGCCCTTAACTAACGAGCTCTGTAGTAACATAAAACAAGCACTCATCATAATACATGGACAGGGACTCCAGATGAGTGAACCGAACATGCAATGAGTGGATAAAACAAATATATAGACGCTGAATATGAACGACTAACGGACAATGTCACGACATGTCATTTGTTGTCATGTATGTATCGCGCGTGTGCGTACAAAGTAACCCATATTTGTTTGGTTGTATTATTTCTTTGTTTCTTCCTCTATGGGCTCTTGTGGTTGTACTTCTGCGTTTATCTCTGGCTTTGTTCAGACTGCAGCATCCAATTTATTTCTCAATACCGATCTTTAGGACTGATCTTTAGGAACTGATCTTTAGGACTGCATCGATGACCTATCTGCATTGGTTGCTGTGGTAAATAATGACGTAACAGGTGTGTGAGTAATGTTTAACTTATATGAAAATAAGCTGATCTACCAGCTCACCCTGCGATGCGTTGTTGTGACTCGTGAGTTTACAGATCAGCTATTTTCAGTGAGCAGCACCATCATACGATGAATTATAAATGAGGCTTCAGTGTCCAGACTGAGACACATCTTTAGAAATCGGATTTAAATCACCTTTCAAACCACCTAGGAATGTGTTAAATTATAATGAATAAAAAGAAAAACTGCTTCCTTGTGTTCAGACTTGATGGAACACAATCTCATTCCAATCTGGTATACCAAAATTTGTGCTGCCAATGCAAGCGTAGCCTCTGTGCCCACTGCCCTGGTGGTCAGGGTGGCATAGCGTCACTGTGCCCACTGCCCAGGGGGTCCTGGTGGTCAGGGTGGCATACCTTCACTGTGCCCACTGCCCAGGGGGTCAGGGTGGCATACCGCCACTGTGCCCACTGCCCAGGGGGTCCTGGTGGTCAGGGTGGCATAGCGTCAGGGAGGCATACTATGGTCCGACGGACCATTGGTTCGAAGGAGCATTGGTTCGAAGGAGCATTGGTCCGAGGTGTGCTGGGGGTCGGGAGAGGGTTGGGGTTAGGTTTAGGTGTGCTGCCCCGGGGGAGGTTAGGGTTAGGCCGGGTGAGGGTTTGAGGTAGGTTGTCGTTCGGACCAATGCTCCGTCGGACCAAACACATGAACCCATAGCGTCACTGTGCCCACTGCCCAGGTGGTCCTGGTGTGCTGCAGTGTTTCCCAAACAGTGGGTCGGGACCCATTTGTTTGTCGCAGACCCTATCCCTTTTAATTTTCTAGCTCCCCCTTACATTTAAAAAAATAATGTATATTACAGCATAATTTCAAAAGATTCGAAAAAAATATCCGTTTTTCATAAAGAAATTCCATTAAGGAAAATGTAAGAAGTGGTGAAAATATCAGATCTTTACACAAGCTTGTAGATCGGCTATTTTCACTATAGTTTGGGTCCCGGAGAGACATCATCAAATCTCTCTTTTTTTGGTCTTGAACTGAAAGAGAAACTAAATGCTTTGGCATCACTGCTGTGGTGACTGAATGCTCTTTATTTGTATCCTTATTATTATTATTAGGGACCAAGAAGTCACGCAGTGACTTTGGTCACTCTTTGTTTTTGTGTTTATTTTTCTTCTCCTTCTTCTCCTTCTTCTCCTTCTTCCGCCAAAAATAGCTGTTCTGACTGAATGGTGCAGTCGGTTTTCGCGAAACGCGGTAATCTGGTAGAGGGCCATGCCAAACGGTGAATATGCGACGCCCAAGACGATTGGCCAAATGGTGGCGCTATAGCGCTCAATTTAAAATGCTAACTTTGAACGTGCATAGCTCATGAACCGTTTGACCGTTGGCAATGACACTTTGATACCCATATGCGTCTCCTCGTGCTGAACAACTTTCGTGTTCTGACTTTTGACCTCTGACCTTTAGATCACCCGCCATTTTGAATTATATGATCAGTACTTTATTAGGGACCAAGAAGTCACGCAGTGACTTTGGTCACTCTTTGTTTTTGTGTTTATTTTTCTTCTCCTTCTCCTTCTCCTTCTTCTTCTTCCGCCAAAAATAGCTGTTCTGACTGAATGGTGCAGTCGGTTTTCGCGAAACGCGGTAATCTGGTAGAGGGCCATGCCAAACGGTGAATATGCGACGCCCAAGACGATTGGCCAAATGGTGGCGCTATAGCGCTCAATTTAAAATGCTAACTTTGAACGTGCATAGCTCATGAACCGTTTGACCGTTGGCAATGACACTTTGATACCCATATGCGTCTCCTCGTGCTGAACAACTTTCGTGTTCTGACTTTTGACCTCTGACCTTTAGATCACCCGCCATTTTGAATTATATGATCAGTACTTTATTTTATTCTCCTTCTGCCAAAAATAGCTGTTCTGACTGAACCGTGCAGTCGGTTTGCGCAAAACTTGTCAACATGATAGAGGACCATGCCAAACGGTGACTATGTGAAGCCCATCATGATTGGCCAAATGGTGGCGCTATAGCACTCAATTGATGCAAAACTTGCAAAACTTGCAAACTTTGAACGTGCATATCTCATGAACCGTTTGACCGTTGGCAATGACACTTTGATGCACATATGTGTCTCCTCATGCCGAACAACTTCCTTGTTCTGACTTTTGACCTCTGACCTTTAGATCACCCGCCATTTTGAATTATTTGAAAAACAGTTCAAATGTAACTCCTCCCAGAATCTTTGCTCAAAATGCACGAAAACTTCTACACGTGAACTTTGGACCTATACGGACAAATAATCGTAGCACATTTTTGTTAAGTGAAAAAATGAAGTTTTTATGAGCCAATGAAAATTGCTGTTTTGTGAAAATTATTCTTCTGCCTCTAATACACACACATGCTTATGTCACTTTACTATGCGAAGCCCATCACGATTGGCCAAATGGTGGCGCTATAGCACTCAATTGATGCAAAACTTGCAAACTTGCAAACTTTGAACGTGCATATCTCATGAACCGTTTGACCGTTGGCAATGACACTTTGATACACATATGTGTCTCCTCATGCCCAACAACTTTCCTGTTCTGACTTTTGACCTCTGACCTTTAGATCACCCGCCATTTTGAATTATATGAAAAACAGTTAAAATGTAACTCCTCCCAGAATCTTTGCTCAAAATGCACGAAAACTTCTACACGTGAACTTTGGACCTATACGGACAAATAATCGTAGCACATTTTTTCTAAGTGAAAAAATGAAGTTTTTATGAGCCAATGAAAATTGCGCGCGCACGCACACACACACACACACACTAAAGTTTATACTGAATGATGTTACTGTTTAGAATGAGTCAACTGACTGTGTCTGCATAGCTCAGTTGGTAGAGCTCTCGCCGTTGGACCACAAGGTTGTGTGTTCAAATCCAGCTACTGACAACTCAGCTTGTCAGTCTTATTTGTACATATTGTTGTGGGCTATATCAGTGAGATCAATAACTTTAAAGACTGGTGTGATAATTGCCACCTTATGTTAAACACCACAAAAACTAAAGAGATGATCTTCAATCCAAATCCATGGTTATGAACGAATGTCTGCCTAACACACACACGCATGCAGCCACGCACGCACGCACGCACGCACGCACGCACGCACGCACGCACGCACGCACGCACGCACGCACACACACACACACACATGCAGCCACGCACGCGCGCACGCGCACACACGCATGCCACACGCACGCACGCACGCACGCACGCACGCACGCACACACACACACACAAAGAGAAGTTTGTACGCGCGCACGCACACACGCACGCACGCACGCGCACACACACACACACACACACACAAAGAGAAGTTTGCACGCACGCAGGCAGGCAGGCAGGCAGGCAGGCAGGCAGGCAGGCAGGCAGGCAGGCAGGCAGGCAGGCAGGCAGGCAGGCAGGCCGGCAGGCCGGCAGGCCGGCACGCACGCATGCACGCACGCACGCACGCACACACACACACACACATGCAGCCACGCACGCGCGCACGCGCACACGCGCACACACACACGCATGCAGCCACGCATGCCACACGCATGCCACGCACGCACGCACGCACGCACACACACACACACTTTAACTGTGCGTGAAAACACACTTTAGTAATGGATAAAGACATGCCCAAAATGAGGACACACCTTCTTGTTACCAAATCAGTAAATGGTTTTACAGTTTACAATGTATTCACTGATTGTCTCTGTGTAGCTCAGTCAGTAGAGCTCCCGCCTTCGGTCCACAAGGTTGTGAGTTCAAATCCCGGTACCGACAACTCGGCTCGTCAGTCTCATTTGTGCGTGTTGTTCTCGTTGCGCATTGTTCTTCTTCTATCTTGGTCCCGCTTTATCGCTGCTTGCAGCTATATTTTTATTCTCCTTCTGCCAAAAATAGCTGTTCTGACTGAACCGTGCAGTCGGTTTGCGCAAAACTTGTCAACATGATAGAGGACCATGCCAAACGGTGACTATGCGAAGCCCATGACGATTGGCCAAATGGTGGCGCTATAGCACTCAATTGATGCAAAACGTGCAAAACTTGCAAACTTTGAACGTGCATATCTCATGAACCGTTTGACCGTTAGCTATGACACTTTGATACACATATGTGTCACCTCATGCCGAACAACTTTTGTGTTCTGACTTTTGACCTCTGACCTTTAGATCACCCGCCATTTTGAATTATATGAAAAACAGTTCAAATGTAACTCCTCCCAGAATCTTTGCTCAAAATGCACGAAAACTTCTACACGTGAACTTTGGACCTATACGGACAAATAATCGTAACACATTTTTTCTAAGTGAAAAGATTAAGTTTTTATGAAGCAATGAAAATTGCTGTTTTGTGAATTTTTTTCTTCTGCCTCTAATACACACATATGCTTATGTCACTTTACTATGCGAAGCCCATCACGATTGGCCAAATGGTGGCGCTATAGCACTCAATTGATGCAAAACTTGCAAACTTGCAAATTTTGAACGTGCATATCTCATGAACCGTTTGACCGTTGGCATTGACACTTTGATACACATATGCGTCTCCTCATGCCGAACAACTTTCGTGTTCTGACTTTTGACCTCTGACCTTTAGATCACCCGCCATTTTGAATTATATGAAAAACAGTTCAAATGTAACTCCTCCCAGAATCTTTGCTCAAAATGCACGAAAACTTCTACACGTGAACTTTGGACCTATACGGACAAATAATCGTAGCACATGTTTTTCTAAGTGAAAAAATGACGTTTTTATGAGCCAATGAAAATTGCGCGCGCACGCACACACACACACACACACACTAAAGTTTATACTGAATGATGTTACTGTTTAGAATGAGTCAACTGACTGTGTCTGCATAGCTCAGTTGGTAGAGCTCTCGCCGTTGGACCACAAGGTTGTGTGTTCAAATCCCGGTAAAGACAACTCAGTGTATCCATTGTGTGCTGCAAGATTTGTGATGACTCAACTATATAAATATTGAAGTAGATTACATTTGACCCATCAGGCACTAGGACATGGCATCACAATAATAGAGATACTAGTAACTGAAATAGTGTAATAAGTCTCATAGTGTAATAAGTGTAATTGTGTAATATTGAAATAGTGTATTGAGTCAAATTTTTTAATAGTGTAATAAGTGTTTTTAGTGTAATAGTGTAATAGTGTAATAGTAGTGTAATAGTGTAATAAGTGCAATGTGTAATACCGTACTGTACTGTACCATACTGTGCTGTACCGTATTGTACCATATGGTACTGTACTGTACTGTACTGTACTGTATTGTACTGTACTGTACTGTACTGTACTGTACTGTACTGTACTGTACTGTACTGCACCGTACTGTACTGTACTGCACCATACTGTACTGTACTGTACTGTACCATACTGTACCATACTGTACCGTACTGTACCGTACCGGGACATGTTATGAGCATGTAGATCTGCTAATTTCTAAAAGTCTGAGTACTTATGCTGAACTAACACTGAATGATTTTCCTGTTAACAATGGAGTAACTGATTGTCTCCGTGTAGCTCAGTCAGTCGAGCTCTTGCCCTTGGACCGCAAGGTTGTTGGTTCAAATCCAGGTACCAACAACTCAGCCTGTGAGTCTCATTTGTGCATATTGTTGAACGCCCTGTGGGCCATATCAGTGAGATCAATAACTTTAAAGACTGGTGTGATAATAGCCACCTTATGTTAAACACCACAAAAACTACAGAGATGATCTTCAATCCAAATCCATGGTTATGAACGATTGTCTGCCTAACACACACACGCATGCAGCCACGCATGCAGCCACGCACGCACGCACGCACGCACGCACGCAGGCAGGCAGGGGCAGGCAGGCAGGCAGGCAGGCAGGCAGGCAGGCAGGCAGGCAGGCAGGCAAGCAGGCAGGCAGGCAGGCAGGCAGGCAGGCAGGCCGGCACGCACGCACGCACGCACGCACGCACGCACGCAAGCACGCACGCACGCACGCACGCACGCACTCACACACACACACACACAAGACATGCCTAAAATGAGGACACACCTTCTTGTTACCAAATCACTGAATGGTTTTACTGTTGACAATATAGTCACTGATTGTCTCTGTGTAGGTCAGTCAGTAGAGCTCCCGCCTTCGGTCCACAAGGTTGCGAGTTCAAATCCCGGTACCGACAACTCGGCTCGTCAGTCTCATTTGTGCGTGTTGTTCTCATTGCGCATTGTTCTTCTTCTATCTTGGTCCCGCTTTATCGCTGCTTGCAGCTATATTTATTATTATTATTGTGGCATTTCTGAATGAACACAGCCAGCTCTGATTGGAGGGGGAGCGTCTATGTTGTGTGATGTCATCATCATTACTGTATGTGTATTACTGTATTCATGTTTTGTTTCATAAGCCGAACACCAACTGTGTAATTCATGTAAAATAGAAGCAATATGGCAGTGTTTTTATTGCTGTACTGTACTGTCAATATATTCTGCAATTAAACAGGCTTTTTATTGTACAATTGATTGAAACTTGTATTTATTCTTGAAAAGAGCATTGTGGTTTACCCTATTTGCAATGCCGTCAAGATTACACAAAAAAAAAAAACGATAATTAAGAAAGATTTAAAACATGTAAACAACTATTAAGAAAACTAGGAATAAGCGTTTAATTTTAACGTAGCCAGCTATCACATCACAACAACTAAGCACATATACATTCACGTTTTAATATCCATACCAGACACTTACAAACGCAAGTATGACATAGTCAGAGCCATAAAGTAAGACAGAGTTACGACAACTCCGTTCACTTCATGGGGCCAGGCTCTTCTACATAGACTTCTATTGGTTTGTCCCTATTTGAAGGCTTCAAATGGGGACAACCGGAAGTTACGGAATGCATTGGAGTCTATGGGCTCGCACGTGACCGGGCTGTTTTCTGCCCCCTCAATGTCGTAACTCTGTCTTACTCTATGTAAGACAGTAAACCCATTTCATAATCACAAAAACAGATAGTGTATTTATTTTAACCGCCTTTACCCTATGCTTTTACCCATATAGTCTACTTGCCAGCCCATAGAGCCCGCCCCGAACATGTTGAGTAGGCTACACCAAGGTTTTATGTTAGAAATGTTGAGTATGGGTCCCCAGCATGTAGAAACTGCCATATGCTAACTTGCATGGCCAACCATGGGGTTTCATGATGCTGAATCCATTCCAAGCATTAGTTTTCACAAAAAAAACTCCTTGGGCTAAAAGTGGCCACTTGATGACAGCCCAAATGTGCTGACATCATCATATTTGTAATGACGGCTATGGCCGTTTTTTACCCCAAGGAGTGTTTTTTGTGCAAAACTAATGCTTGGAATGGATTCAACATCATGAAACCGCCCTAGTTTGACATGTCACATGCTACATAAAGCATGATGATTATTTATTTTTTTTGCCTTCTATAGGTTGTTGGTATGGTATGGTATATGGTATGGTCAAATATAATGCCAATATGAAAATTGGTCAACATATGTAAATTAGCATCCGGCAGTTTATAGGCCTACATGCTGGGGAGTGGGGACCCATACTCAGCATTTATACAGTTTCTACATGCTGGGGAGTGGGGACCCATACTCAGCATTTATACAGTTTCTACATGCTGGGGAGTGGGGACCCATACTCAGCATTTATACAGTTTCTACATGCTGGGGAGTGGGGACCCATACTCAGCATTTATACAGTTTCTACATGCTGGGGAGTGGGGACCCATACTCAGCATTTATACAGTTTCTACATGCTGGGGAGTGGGGACCCATACTCAGCATTTATACAGTTTCTACATGCTGGGGAGTGGGGACCCATACTCAGCATTTATACAGTTTCTACATGCTGGGGAGTGGGGACCCATACTCAGCATTTATACAGTTTCTACATGCTGGGGAGTGGGGACCCATACTCAGCATTTATACAGTTTCTACATGCTGGGGAGTGGGGACCCATACTCAGCATTTATACAGTTTCTACATGCTGGGGAGTGGGGACCCATACTCAGCATTTATACAGTTTCTACATGCTGGGGAGTGGGGACCCATACTCAGTTTATACATGCTGGGGAGTGGGGACCCATACTCAGTTTATACATGCTGGGGAGTGGGGACCCATACTCAGTTTATACATGCTGGGGAGTGGGGACCCATACTCAGTTTATACATGCTGGGGAGTGGGGACCCATACTCAGTTTATACATGCTGGGGAGTGGGGACCCATACTCAGTTTATACATGCTGGGGAGTGGGGACCCATACTCAGTTTATACATGCTGGGGAGTGGGGACCCATACTCAGTTTATACATGCTGGGGAGTGGGGACCCATACTCAGTTTCTACATGCTGGGGAGTGGGGACCCATACTCAGTTTATACATGCTGGGGAGTGGGGACCCATACTCAGTTTCTACATGCTGGGGAGTGGGGACCCATACTCAGTTTATACATGCTGGGGAGTGGAGACCCATACTCAGTTTATACATGCTGGGGAGTGGGGACCCATACTCAGCATTTATACATGCTGGGGAGTGGAGACCCATACTCAGTTTATACATGCTGGGGAGTGGGGACCCAGTTTATACATGCTGGGGAGTGGGGACCCATACTCAGCATTTATACATGCTGGGGAGTGGAGACCCATACTCAGTTTATACATGCTGGGGAGTGGGGACCCAGTTTATACATGCAGGGGAGTGGGGACCCATACTCAGTTTATACATGCTGGGGAGTGGGGACCCATACTCAGTTTATACATGCTGGGGAGTGGGGATCCATACTCAGTTTATACATGCAGGGGAGTGGAGACCCATACTCAGTTTATACATGCTGGGGAGTGGGGACCCATACTCAGTTTATACATGCTGGGGAGTGGGGACCCATACTCAGTTTATACATGCTGGGGAGTGGGGACCCATACTCAGTTTATACATGCTGGGGAGTGGGGACCCATACTCAGTTTATACATGCTGGGGAGTGGGGACCCATACTCAGTTTATACATGCTGGGGAGTGGGGACCCATACTCAGTTTATACATGCTGGGGAGTGGGGACCCATACTCAGTTTATACATGCTGGGGAGTGGGGACCCATACAGTTTATACATGCTGGGGAGTGGGGACCCATACTCAGTTTATACATGCTGGGGAGTGGGGACCCATACTCAGTTTATACATGCTGGGGAGTGGGGACCCATACTCAGTTTATACATGCTGGGGACCCATACTCAGTTTATACATGCTGGGGAGTGGGGACCCATACTCAGTTTATACATGCTGGGGAGTGGGGACCCATACTCAGTTTATACATGCTGGGGACCCATACTCAGTTTATACATGCTGGGGAGTGGGGACCCATACTCAGTTTATACATGCTGGGGAGTGGGGACCCATACTCAGTTTATACATGCTGGGGACCCATACTCAGTTTATACATGCTGGGGAGTGGGGACCCATACTCAGTTTATACATGCTGGGGAGTGGGGACCCATACTCAGTTTATACATGCTGGGGAGTGGGGACCCATACTCAGTTTATACATGCTGGGGACCCATACTCAGTTTATACATGCTGGGGAGTGGGGACCCATACTCAGTTTATACATGCTGGGGAGTGGGGACCCATACTCAGTTTATACATGCTGGGGACCCATACTCAGTTTATACATGCTGGGGAGTGGGGACCCATACTCAGTTTATACATGCTGGGGAGTGGGGACCCATACTCAGTTTATACATGCTGGGGACCCATACTCAGTTTATACATGCTGGGGAGTCAGTGGGGACCCATACTCAGTTTATACATGCTGGGGAGTGGGGACCCATACTCAGTTTATACATGCAGGGGAGTGGGGACCCATACTCAGTTTATACATGCTGGGGACCCATACTCAGTTTCTAACATAAAACTTTGGTGTACTCAACATGCCTGGGTTTACATTCTGGCAAGTGGACTAGGCTACGCCCACAGCATGAATCTACAGTCAAGACGGGCAGTGTCGATAGGCCAATCAGAGGCAGGCGGGGCGTTACCATGTCTATGCTCGGACGCAAAATACTTGCGCGGCTGCCCCCCCCCCCCCCCTCTATGGGCTGGTCACAATCGTTTTTCAGGAAGTTACCAGGAACTTTTTCCACGCTGAAAATGCCTATGGAAAATGTTTTGTCAATGATTGTGTAAAAAGGATGGAATAACGTGTCTGAAAGGTCCGAAACTACAAGAAAGAGTGGTATGTAGTACGTGTGTGTGTGTGTGTGTGCGTGTGTGTGTGTGTGTGTGTGTGTGTGTGTGTGTGTGTGTGTGTGTGTGTGTGTGTGTGTGTGTGTGTGTGTGTGTGTGTGTGTGTGTGTGTGTGTGTGTGTGTGTGTGCGAGAGAGAGAGCGAGAGAGAGAGAGAGAAAGAGAGACCCGGGAGGGAAGAGTTATTTGGGCTGGAGCCTGGAGGAGAAGATGAGTTGTAGGCTACCATGTTACCTAGCCCCTCTCGGGACCCCCGGTTGAGCTCTTTTCATCGTTAAGTTGCAAGCTTGCAACTTTTCAAGGATTTTGGCGCCCTCCTCTGTGCATTTGTGCAAACTGCAAAATAATGAGCGCTGCACTGGCACACTGACATAAAGGTGAGACAGAGATGTTTTTTTATTTTTTGCTGGGGAGTGGGGACCCATACTCAGTTTATACATGCTGGGGAGTGGGGACCCATACTCAGTTTCTACATGCTGGGGAGTGGGGACCCATACTCAGTTTATACATGCTGGGGAGTGGAGACCCATACTCAGTTTATACATGCTGGGGAGTGGGGACCCATACTCAGCATTTATACATGCTGGGGAGTGGAGACCCATACTCAGTTTATACATGCTGGGGAGTGGGGACCCAGTTTATACATGCTGGGGAGTGGGGACCCATACTCAGCATTTATACATGCTGGGGAGTGGAGACCCATACTCAGTTTATACATGCTGGGGAGTGGGGACCCAGTTTATACATGCAGGGGAGTGGGGACCCATACTCAGTTTATACATGCTGGGGAGTGGGGACCCATACTCAGTTTATACATGCTGGGGAGTGGGGATCCATACTCAGTTTATACATGCAGGGGAGTGGAGACCCATACTCAGTTTATACATGCTGGGGAGTGGGGACCCATACTCAGTTTATACATGCTGGGGAGTGGGGACCCATACTCAGTTTATACATGCTGGGGAGTGGGGACCCATACTCAGTTTATACATGCTGGGGAGTGGGGACCCATACTCAGTTTATACATGCTGGGGAGTGGGGACCCATACTCAGTTTATACATGCTGGGGAGTGGGGACCCATACTCAGTTTATACATGCTGGGGAGTGGGGACCCATACTCAGTTTATACATGCTGGGGAGTGGGGACCCATACAGTTTATACATGCTGGGGAGTGGGGACCCATACTCAGTTTATACATGCTGGGGAGTGGGGACCCATACTCAGTTTATACATGCTGGGGAGTGGGGACCCATACTCAGTTTATACATGCTGGGGACCCATACTCAGTTTATACATGCTGGGGAGTGGGGACCCATACTCAGTTTATACATGCTGGGGAGTGGGGACCCATACTCAGTTTATACATGCTGGGGACCCATACTCAGTTTATACATGCTGGGGAGTGGGGACCCATACTCAGTTTATACATGCTGGGGAGTGGGGACCCATACTCAGTTTATACATGCTGGGGACCCATACTCAGTTTATACATGCTAGGGAGTGGGGACCCATACTCAGTTTATACATGCTGGGGAGTGGGGACCCATACTCAGTTTATACATGCTGGGGAGTGGGGACCCATACTCAGTTTATACATGCTGGGGAGTGGGGACCCATACTCAGTTTATACATGCTGGGGAGTGGGGACCCATACTCAGTTTATACATGCTGGGGAGTCAGTGGGGACCCATACTCAGTTTATACATGCTGGGGAGTGGGGACCCATACTCAGTTTATACATGCAGGGGAGTGGGGACCCATACTCAGTTTATACATGCTGGGGACCCATACTCAGTTTCTAACATAAAACTTTGGTGTACTCAACATGCCTGGGTTTACATTCTGGCAAGTGGACTAGGCTACGCCCACAGCATGAATCTACAGTCAAGACGGGCAGTGTCGATAGGCCAATCAGAGGCAGGCGGGGCGTTACCATGTCTATGCTCGGACGCAAAATACTTGCGCGGCTGCCCCCCCCCCCCCCCTCTATGGGCTGGTCACAATCGTTTTTCAGGAAGTTACCAGGAACTTTTTCCACGCTGAAAATGCCTATGGAAAATGTTTTGTCAATGATTGTGTAAAAAGGATGGAATAACGTGTCTGAAAGGTCCGAAACTACAAGAAAGAGTGGTATGTAGTACGTGTGTGTGTGTGTGTGTGCGTGTGTGTGTGTGTGTGTGTGTGTGTGTGTGTGTGTGTGTGTGTGTGTGTGTGTGTGTGTGTGTGTGTGTGTGTGTGTGTGTGTGTGTGTGCGAGAGAGAGAGCGAGAGAGAGAGAGAGAAAGAGAGACCCGGGAGGGAAGAGTTATTTGGGCTGGAGCCTGGAGGAGAAGATGAGTTGTAGGCTACCATGTTACCTAGCCCCTCTCGGGACCCCCGGTTGAGCTCTTTTCATCGTTAAGTTGCAAGCTTGCAACTTTTCAAGGATTTTGGCGCCCTCCTCTGTGCATTTGTGCAAACTGCAAAATAATGAGCGCTGCACTGGCACACTGACATAAAGGTGAGACAGAGATGTTTTTTTATTTTTTATTAAATATTCCAAAAAAGGTTTAGTCAGTTCAAATAAGTCCACTCACTAATACTTCCTGCACATAATTGTACATTCATTCAAACTTCTATAACTCATGACTAGGGAAGAATTCTGGGACATATAGGTGGGCTACGGCTGAGTTTAATAATCATTACATCCTGATATGAAAGAAAATATTTCTAAGGTTGTTACAGTATGTATGTGTATCCTATGGACAATCAAAATCAGTTGGGAATATATTTAATTTTGATGTGGTGTCATAATTATATATGGCACGGTTGGCACCATAATTATAGGCTATATGGCACACTGGCAATCGAATTGAATTGAATTGATCACGAAAATGAAAACAGGGCACTTCATGTGAAAAAGGTTGCAGACCCCTGCTGTAGGCTATGCCACTAAGTTACTAGTTAATGCGATGCATGATTTAAAAAACATGAAATTCTGTGCAGATAGCTGCACTTTTTCCTCATATTGGTGGTAACTGTCAATACTAATAATTTGAGCCTGCTGTGATCGAATCCTGTGTTGAGAGTTGCACAATAATAACATATTTGCAGCCCTGAAACCAAATCAGCCCAAGAAACCAGCCTCTTAATTAAAAGGTTTGAATATTACAGTCTGCTTGGGGTGTAGCCCAAAATGTAGACTCTCAGATGTATTTATCGATTCTGACAGAATCGATAAATACATCTACGAGAGTCAAAAATATTTGGGCTACTTGGGGTGTAAATAATGCACACATACTGTATGTGACATACAGTATAGCCTAGCCTTGATACAAGACTGTCAAGTGTCAAGTGAAAGTCTGTCATATCATTATGACTAGATCTGGTCAGAGCTACTGTACATTATGACCGATGACTGTCTTGATCCAAGGCCAAGGTTAGCCCCTCTCGAGCCCCTCTCGAGCTCTTAAAGGGCCACTTCACCCCTTTTGCATCCAGATCTTATTTGAATGATGTTTAGGACACAAGAAACACTTTCCTGTGGGTTTTTATGTGTGTAATATGTGTTTAGATATTTTATTCATGACGCTATATCTTCATGACGAAAATGTGTCGTGTAAATGTGGTCTCACTACTTCCTTCCTGGACTACATTCAGCCTGGGCACACTTGAACTTCCATGCGCTGCCAAAGGAAGCTGTGTTTTGCGTCATCTCCGGGTTTTTAGACAGCTGGTGGATGGAAATGAAGCTCCACCCACGCGGCAACCTGCCGCGTGGGTGGAGCTTCATTTCCATCCACCAGAATCTAAAGTGTGCTCAGACTGACCCTTTGTCTCATGAAGACAGCCCACATGGGGTGTCTCCCCTCCACAAGTGCACCAAAGCTTTCTGGTCATTGTAGGAATTCAATAATCCAGTCAAACTCTAGTCAAACACACAGACTTCCATTATTTGTCTTGCCATAGAGTGCAAATTTCAAATTGTGCTGTTACTGTTATCTGCTACTGTACAAATACTATTAACATTGAGTGATTGCAGTTTCTTCCAGCGGTGAAATGGCCCTATAATGACTAGCGATGAATGGACTTGGCTGCGTCTCCTCCGTGGCCTTTGGCACGATGTCAAGTGGGAAATGCTCGAGAGAGTGCGATAGATGACGGCTCCGGGGCTAAAGCTAAAGTCGCTGTATTGATTTCAAAGCATCGCTTCTCTGGAAAAGTCAATGGGGTACTTTATTAGACAGTAAATGATTGGTGCTTGTTGAATATAAGGACGAAATGGTCTGTCTAGCCTCCAATGAACTGCTGGACGGTGGTGAATGGTGATGGAGGAGCACACGGCTCATAAAAACAAAACGTTAGCCCGGGGACCTCATTAAGACAGATATGCATAATGTCCTTTAAAGTTTAAATACTTGTTCATCAGGGACCACTTTAAGCGACATCATGGTCCAAGTAAATGAGCAATAATGAGTCCACATCTCTGTTGGAACGCCAGGGGTCGACTTGGAGAGCTGTCTTTCATTAAGCCATTCTGGGGCGGGAACCCCTTTTGGTGTTAGCATTATGTTATGCTTTAGCTGTTGAAAAATAGCAGATCTACAAGCTCATAGTGCGCCACCGAGTGGCACGCTACAAGCTTGTAGGTCTGCTATTTTTGAAAATTTGTTAAAATGTGGCGCAAATCATTGAATATATATTTCAGAGCGAACATTCTAAACTAAAATATTTGCTTCTGGGGGGGTCCCTGGAACTACATATTTTGAGATGGGGGGTCCGTGGCCCAATGGAGATAATTCTGGGGGTCCTTGACATGAAAAAGGTTGAGCACCACTGACATAGAAACATGGGTTTTACAGAAAAATGTTAGGATTTAGAAGCCTTTTTTTTTATCGACCTCAGTCCAAAATGGGTTAAAGGTGGTGTGTGGACTGGGCCCAAGTGGGTTTAGTTTTTGTTTGTTTTTTGTTCAAACAACTGTTACATAGGTCTATGTTTTGATAGCAGTCATTTGTTCAGTCTATCTAGCTCTTTACCAGGTAGGCTTACAAGGCTACATCTGAAACTATCCTTACCTGGAAATGCATTTTGGTATAATACGAATGATATCCAAACATAAGAGAGAGAACTCAGGTAAAATTATATTTGCATTTGGATGAAATAAATAAATGAGCAGACATAAAATAAATGGGTTTTTTTCTGCCTAACCTCTTCAATGTCTGTGTGTCTGTGTGTCTGCCTGTCTGTCTGTCTGTCTGTCTGCCTGTCTGCCTGCCTGCCTGCGGTATTGCTGCCGCTCCAAAGACTGGCCTTGTGTGTCTGTATGCACGCTGTGCAAGACCTACACTGTTGAGTGCCTAAACGGAAGTGCTGGAATTTGGCGGTGTGGCATTTCACTGTGCCACTGACACTGAATTGAACTTTATATATATTATTTGATGCTTGATTCAAGTTGATTGATAATTGGTTGACTCCATTGCAGGGAGCAACTATCAGCTGTGGGGTGTGGGGAACATACCAACTATCAGCTGTGGGGTGTGGGGAACATACCAACTATCAGCTGTGGGGTGTGGGGAACATACCAACTATCAGCTGTGGGGTGTGGGGAACATACCAACTATCAGCTGTGGGGTGTGGGGAACATACCAACTATCAGCTGTGGGGTGTGGGGAACATACCAACTATCAGCTGTGGGGTGTGGGGAACATACCAACTATCAGCTGTGGGGTGTGGGGAACATACCAACTACCAGCTGTGGGGTGTGGGGAACATACCAACTATCAGCTGTGGGGTGTGGGGAACATACCAACTATCAGCTGTGGGGTGTGGGGAACATACCAACAGTATGAGGGTTTGTTTAGAGTACTCTGATTTATCATTGTGTATATTATGTGGATAATGTGTGGAATATTATGTAACACTTTAAATGTTTGTATATGAAATGTGATGTCTCTGGACATTGAGTAACTGGGGAAATTGTGGAATCAATTTAGGGTTGGTATGGTCCGTGGGAGGGGCTTAGCCTATATAAGTAGGGAGACTTCCCACTGCCAGTCAGTCAATGCAGGACTGCAGAGGTGTGAGGACCTAGGGCCAACATGCCCAGTTGCTATGTAAATACCTTCGTTCAGTTTTGATGGTCTGTTAAAAGGTGAATAAAGAACCGACTTCTCTGCATCCAAGGTCTCTGTCTGACACTTTTCTCCAACTTTTGGCTGTTCTTCCTACATGTGCTTTATATTTTGGGCAAATACTACCCACACTATAGGGCAAAGTGACAGGCGGAAGTGGTAAAATCACAATTCCAGGGGATGTTGATTGTTCATACGCTGGAAGCCCCGCTTCTCGCTGATGATCTGGGACCTGCGTGTGCATGCGCGCGTGCGTCTGTGTGTCCGTCCGCTGGCTGTGTTGTTGAGCAGCCTGCACCGCTCGGTTCACACAGGTGTGATCTGTGATTTTTGTTTACTAAGAGCTGGTGAGATGGGGAGACCTACTGAACAAACACTATAGCAGTCATTCACCTCTAGGTGAGATGGGGAGACCTACTGAACAAACACTATAGCAGTCATTCACCTGTTTACTAAGAGCTGGTGAGATGGGGAGACCTAGTGAACAAACACTATAGCAGTCATTCACCTCTAGATGGGGAGACCTACTGAACAAACACTATAGCAGTCATCCACCTCTAGATGGGGAGACCTACTGAACAAACACTATAGCAGTCATCCACCTCTAGGCCTATAGCCTACTATACAAATATAGAGCTTTAACGCTTCAACAATAAACTTCTTGTTTTAACCAAAAATAATCACTTACAGCTCCCTTTAATCAAGTGAAGCCTAGTAGCCTGCTTAATGTACATTAAACAGCACAACATAGCAGATTGACACACCATGAGCATGTAGATTTGATATGTTTTTGCAGAATGTCCACCTATTAACTAAACGCTACCAGAGCATCAAATCTCGCACCACCCGTCTCAGTAACAGTTTCTTCCCTCAGGCAGTCAGGCTGCTGAACAGCTGACCTTGAACTGTATTGTCACTTCACTTGCACTTTTTTTTGGTGTTTTTGTCTTTTTCTTTGCACTATAGATGTTTGTTTATGTCCTGTGTATGTAAGACTGAGAGTGCTCTGAGCAAAATCATTGTATTTTTACTCTGTATCTATGTATCTATACATAAGACAAATAAACCTGAACCTGAACATATTATGACATGCTTGGAACAGTGACCGTAATTAAGGTCCAGATGGTTAAAGCCTATCTGTTTTTAAGCTAATGGAGCACGTCTCCTTGCTACGGGGATAATTTTAATTCAGCCTTCGGGCAGTGCTACGTGTCTCAGTCTTAACAGTACGTAGGAGTCCTGAAGGTCTAAATGTCTCGATGGAATATGCAGAGATTGTAGACCACATTGAACCACTGCAGATGTACTGCTTGTGTTGTGTTAACATACTCTGTCTACCAAACAGATTGGTTAAAATAACGTTTTAATCACAGAAATCCATCAGTTCTGTCCAAGTATCCTTAGTTACACGATCCCAGCAAAGGGGGAGCCCGAACCCGGGCTCCCCCAGAGTTAGTGTCGAAGTGTCCTTGTCCTTGAGCAAGACACTGAACCCCTAATTGCTCCTGATGTGCTGGTTGGTGCCTTGCATGGTTTCCGCTGCCATCAGTGTATGAATGGGTGAATGTAATGCACAATCTATGTAAAGGTGTATGAATGTGTGTGAATGGGTGAATGTAATGCAGAATCTATGTTAAGCGCCTTGGATAAAGGCGCTATATAAATGCACCATTTACCATTTTTTACCATTTTCATGTGAAGGGATGAGGGGTACATTGGGAGGATGCTGAAGACGGAGCTGCGATGCAGGCTATAGAGGAGAAGAGAGGAACATGCAGGACAGCTAGGTGGTGTGGCTGGAGTGACTGAGCAAGACACAGAGAACAGAAGCAGATCTGGAAACCACTGTGGCGACCCCGATGGGAATTAGCCAAAGGAAGAAGATGTATAGTAGCAGGTATGTACATATTTATTTAGAACATTAGGCATCAAATGCAGTGTACTGTACATTAAACGTGCCACCATGAGGCGAGGTTTCAAAGTGCAGTGCTCTTAAGGTGCAGTTCAGACCAGTTGTGTGCTACTGTGCCTTGTGTGTTTCCCTATGTTGAGCTTACTTACTTACTTACTTACTTATCCCCATTACGCCGGCTGGCGCATAGGGCAGCAACACAGTTCCTCCACTTGCATCTGTCGTTCGCCATCTTCTCTATGGTCCCCCAGCTCTGATGTTGTTGCTGGAGCTCCTTCTCCATCGTCCTACGCCATGTCATTTTGGGCCTGCCTTTCTTTCTCTTTCCTTCTGGGGTCCAGTCAGTGTAATGCGACTCTTGGTATTGCGTTGATGTCCATTCTGAGCACATGGCCAATCCAGGTCCACCTGTGTTTATTGACTATACTGTGCATGTTGTCTCGTTGGGGGATGTTGAGGAGGTTATTGTTTGAGATGGTCTTGGTACCAGAATATGTGCAGGATCTTTCGCAGGCATGATGTGTGGAAAGTGGATAGTTTATGGATGTCGTTTTCTGTTGTTTTCCAGCATTCTGCACCGTATGGTAGTGTTGAGAGTACGCAGCTTTGGTAAATCCGGAGTTTTGTTTTTGTGCTGTATTGCTTTGATTTCCAGATTTGCTTAAGTCTTGTGCAAATCTGGAAATCTATGTTGAACATGGCTGTGAAAACCTGATCCCTGTAATCTACTCAAAGACAAAAAACAACGTATTGATTGCAGGCAAAAATTGCAGATTTTCAAGCTTATGGATTTTAGCCAAAAATATCAAGATGTACAGCGTTTTGAGATTGTAGATCGTCTATTTTTGGTGTAGACAGAAACAAGCTTGTAACTCAAATTTCACTACTAGAGGGTTTACAGTAAGTTGTTAACACACTGATCCAAACCGAGTGACAGCTCACTGATTCATGGAGTCAAGACCTTTCTGGGTGAAGAGAGAGCTGTTCAAATAAGAGCAGATAATGAAGCTGTGACAGGTGGATCAATAGTTCTGACGGCAGGAAGGCAGTTGTTTGGAATAGAAACATTGATGATGCTGCATGTTTGACTGTATATTAAGCGTTCTATTTGACTTGACACGAGCCATCATGAACCATCATGAACCCTGCACGCTGAAAAGAATGATGGTTCTTGAATGTTTTTGAGTGGTGCAACCACTCCAAGGAACAGCAATGTCCGTGTTAACCTATGTGTTAACCTATGTGTGTGGCTATGAGTACCAGTAGCGGCAAAAGTGGCGCTGTTGTGCCAGAAACAGAGAGATAGTGTTGCACTGTTGCCTAGTGCTAATTACAGAGAGAGAGAGAGGGGCAGGGGAGAGGGGAGTTGCACCACTCAGTTCACACAAGTGTGATTTTTTTGTTACACTGCCTAGTGCCTATACAAGAGTTGATGGTACGTCTTAGAACTCATGTGGTTCCAGAGAACCTTTTTTCCTTTGGTCAAAGAACCATTATGATTATTTTTTGAGTACTACTTAAACCATGTCTTATTAGGCAAACGGTCGCCAAAAATAGCAGATCTACAAGCCCATAAAGATTATAGATCGGCTATTTGGTGTAGAGGTTGTCTCGCTGGAACCTAAAATATTTTTTACTATGGCATCACTCTGAAAAACCTGTTTCAGGTACAGCTGGCCTGTGTTCAGTGTCTCTATTCTGAGGTGAATATTTGCAGAAACTTGCAACCTGAGATTGTAGACTTTTTTTGCATGATGTCTAGTGATATGATATGATATAGTACTTTATTGTCAGTTCACACTGAAATTTGTCTTGCGACACAGCAGCCAAGTATGCAAAACACATATACGTACACACATTTGACATAACAAATGTGTGCACATTTCCAACTGTACCATTTTTGACACTAGTATATCAGACTGTATTGTATTGAAAGCTGAAGAAAAGTCTAAGAATAGCACTCTCGCATGATTCTTATTTGACTTATCTAGGTGTTTTGTAATTAAGTGGACCAGTGTCACAACCGCATCCTCTGTACCGCCCTGGTACGGAGGATGAATTTGAATGAACTACTCGAGTCATAGATATAATAATTCATTAATTAGCTCATGCTCTCTCTCTCTCTCTCTCTCTCTCTCTCTCTCTCTCTCTCTCTCTCTCTCTCTCTCTCTCTCTCTCTCTCTCTCTCTCTCTCTCTCTCTCTCTCTCTCTCTGGAAACTTTAAATCTCACCTTTGACGTGGCTGTGTGATATATTTAGTTGGTGTGATTGCCATTTTATTTTATTGTTGATAACTAGGTTAAATCTCCTGACTCTTTGTTTGTGTGAGAATGGATTAAGGTTTGATTATTTACGGTTGAAACAAAATGCTCATCAAATCAGCTAAGCCTTTTCACAGTGAAAATCACACTCTGTAATCATCTAATCATAAACTTATTATTATTATTATTATGAAAATCCCAAAGAAGATATTCTACTGAATGTGAAGGCTTTGTTCATTACAGTACAGTAGCATGATAATACACACCCCAACCTTAAACATCTAAACTATTCTTTCACAGTGTTCTTTGCTCTCATTGTAGTCTCTTAACCCATTTAGGCCTGACGTCAATTTAAAAAATGTGTTCTAAATCCTGACAGTTTTCTACCCCAAAAATTATATGTAATTGGCCACCGACCCCATCTGAAAATATGTTGTTCCAGGAACCCCTCAGAAGCAAAGATTTGAGTTAAAAACGTTCGCTCTGAAAGAATATATATTCAAAGATTTGCACTACATTTTCAGGTTTTTTCAAAAATGGCAGACCTGCAAGCTCGTAGCGCGGCACTCGGTGCCGCGCTATGAGCTTGTAGATCTGCTATTTTTCAATAGCTAAAGTATAATGCTTGAAACACCAAAAGGGGTTCCCGCCCAAAATGGGTTAATTCACTAGTTCTGAAATTGGGTTCCGAGGACCTTGAGGGTGATTCCAGGGAACACCAGGAAAAATAAAGGAACATTTTAGCCCCATTTAGTTTTTCTAATTGGAAAGACTAATTCCAAAATGTTGGCCAAATGTTGCCAAATCTTCTCTCATGGATTTCCCTGCTGGCACCTTTTTGTATTTGGGGGTCCTTGACATGAACATTTCAGAGAACCACTGTCTTAATTGATTCAGCCTTGCATGTGTGGCATTCAACAATAAAGTCATATTCTGTCTTGTCTTGTTTTTGTTTTCTGTTGTGGTATAGAAATGAGATGAAATGAAGACTACCTGAGGAAGAGCATTGCGCTCCAAACGTCACAGTCAATCTTTGTGCAAATAAAGGCACTTCACGAGCATCGGAGCCACAGTGTGCGAGTATCTTCTTTTCTTTATCTGTGTATACTACTACTCACCGCTCAGCACCTGTTCTTTATCTGTGCATACTACTACTCAGCGCTCAGCACCTGTTCTTTATCTGTGCATACTACTACTACTAATACTAATACTACTGTGAATACTAATACTAATACTACTACTACTCATCGCTCAGCACCTGTTCTTTATCTGTGCATACTACTACTCACCGCTCAGCACCTGTTCTTTATCTGTGCATACTACTACTCACCGCTCAGCACCTGTTCTTTATCTGTGTATACTACTACTCACCGCTCAGCACCTGTTCTTTATCTGTGCATACTACTACTCACCGCTCAGCACCTGTTCTTTATCTGTGCATACTACTACTCACCGCTCAGCACCTGTTCTTTATCTGTGCATACTACTACTCACCGCTCAGCACCTGTTCTTTATCTGTGCATACTACTACTCACCGCTCAGCACCTGTTCTTTATCTGTGTATACTACTACTCACCGCTCAGCACCTGTTCTTTATCTGTGCATACTACTACTCACCGCTCAGCACCTGTTCTTTATCTGTGCATACTACTACTCACCGCTCAGCACCTGTTCTTTATCTGTGCATACTACTACTCACCGCTCAGCACCTGTTCTTTATCTGTGCATACTACTACTCACCGCTCAGCACCTGTTCTTTATCTGTGCATTCTACTACTCACCGCTCAGCACCTGTTCTTTATCTGTGCATACTACTACTCACCGCTCAGCACCTGCCCAAGTTGGGGTTGGATGTGCATGTCTTTGTACCTTTATCTGTGCATACTACTACTCACCGCTCAGCACCTGTTCTTTATCTGTGCATACTACTACTCACCGCTCAGCACCTGCCCAAGTTGGGGTTGGATGTGCATGTCTTTGTACCTTTTTCATGAAATGAAGACTAAACCGTGCTTCAAACAGTGCTCCAAAATGAATATGGACATTAATTCACTGCTACAGAAGAGCTTAAGTAGAACCGTCATTGGCGGACCCTCACGGGGATCACCGATCAAATCTAATTAGTGCTACCTTATTCATGAGGGGAATGCCTGCATGCCTTTATATTTATTCAGTTTCCATAACTGTATTTTGCCTGCAGGTTTTGTTCTGGGGAAAATGCCCTGAGGGCGCTAAATACACAGGAATGTTACAATGAACTGTTGTTGCCGGCTGTCGTATCAGGCTCCCGAGCTGCTCTTCCATAGGGTGTGGGGCACAGGCCAACTATGACTGATCAGTGTAAATAGTCACACCTATAGCAATCAGCACGTGTAGTCATCCGAAGTATGTAATTTATTCTTTTTATTTTATTTTTTATAATTTTTATCCCACGATTTTGCAACCCAGTTTTTTCACCCAGTGCCAATTATCTAATGTAATCCTGGGGCGCTACACTTCCTCTGCCAACCTGGGGGGGCAGTGGACTGACCTCATGCCTCCTTCCATGCATGAGGAGTCCAAGCTGCTTCTTTTCACCTGACAGGAGGGAATTTCCCTGACTGGACGTAGCGCGTGGAAGGAACACGTTATTCCGACCAGTTCCTTTCCCCTCCATCAGGCGCCCCGGCTGGCCAGGGGGAGGTAGTTTAGAGACCAGGATTACTGCATGTTTTTGTGAGGGTACCTACCCTAGGGGACACGGGGAGAACATACAAACTCTACACAGAAAGGCCCTTTCGCCAACCCCGCCTTGGGTATGGGCACTGATGACGCGGAGGAGGGAACACGCCCCCAGTGCCCACAGCGTCCCCAGTGGGAATCGAACCCAGGACCTTCTAGCTGTGAGTCGACAGCACTACCGACTGTGCCACCGTGCCCCCATGTAATGTAATTTATTCTTGAAGGCATTTAGCAGACACTCCAAAGTGTACACTACAAAGTGTAAAGTCATGAACACTAGTCAACAAATGGGTGAATATGATCACATAAGTAGAGTGCAAAGAAAGAACAATTTAGTCCTACAAAGTAACATGCTTATTTTTAGGGTTAGGTTATATCTAAATAACATAACACGTGCAGTAACAGACATTATGTAATTAATATTGTTGTTTCAGCCAAGCAATATAAATGACTTGATCTCTGCTGATTGTTGAACCATATACTGTACAGCAGGGGTCTTCAACGTCTTCCGGGGGCCAAGGACCCCCTAGCTGAGTGAGATGAAGCAGGGACTCCCAGTGTTGTATTATATATAGCATTGTGTTGCAGATTACCCACTTCATCCATCCATCCATCTTCAACCGCTTATCCGTAGTCGGGTCGCGGGGGCAACAGCTCCACCAGGGTGTTCCAGACGTCCCTCTCCAGAGCAACATTAGTGACTTCCTCCTGGGGGATCCCAGGACGTTCCAAGGCCAGTGAGTCGATGTGTTTCCTCCAACTGCGCCTTGGTCTTCCCCGGGGTCTCCTCCCAGTGGGACGTGCCTCGAGGACCTCCCTAGGGAGACGCCCGAGAGGCATCCTAACCAGATGCCCGAACCACCTACCCGCTTAAACAGTAAACACTCAATACTTAGTAACTTGACCTTAATTGGCTCTATACTTGGTCTGCTCTTTTCCCCTCTACCCCACAGCTCTTCGCCAAAAATAACTGCACTACGAGCTCTCGATACGTCGCAGCGCCGTCCAAGTGTATTCTATCACAGCGGTTCCCAAAGTGGGGTCCGGGTACCTGAGGGAGTTCCAGGGGGTCCCCAGCTAAATGATAGTTTGGAACCAAATGGACCCTTATGTGTCTGTAACTCTGAGAGTACAAATGGAACCAAATGGACCCTAACGGGTCCATTTGGTTCCATTTGTACACTCTCAGAGTTAAATTAACAGTGGTTTTACAATATAAATTGGGGTACCAGAGGTAGAAATGCCATTAAATCGGGGGTCCGTAGCATAATGCGTGAGAAAGTCCTCCCTTATCGGGGTCACTGGCACATGTTTTCAAATGGGGGGGCCGTGGCCTAATACATGTTGATTTGGGGGTCCTTGACACGAAAAAGTTTGGGAACCACTGTTCTATCACACAAAGTTTTGGCAACCCTCCTTTAGTAACTCTGAGGATCTCGTTGGGATCCCGGAGCCCCTGTTAAAGACCCTTGCTGTACAGTAGACACACAAGACGAGAGAGGATGAGAGAGGATGCTTGTGGAAGAGAGTCTCTGCCTGGCTTGAGAGACTATAACGAATGCATGTGCTTCCAGAGTGTTGTGTACTTCATGATGCAATTAAACAATTAACATCCATCATGCTCAGTGGCATGAATACAAATGCAGAGAAGGCCCAGTTAGTTGACATTGATTTTTGGATCAAGATGGAAAGAGAAAAAGATCTAAGTGACTTTGAAAGCGGGTTCATTATTGGGGCATGGTGTTCAGAGAGAAGACTGGCTGGTGTCTAGTGTTCAGAGAGAAGATTGGCTGGTGTCTAGTGTTCAGAGAGAAGACTGGCTGGTGTCTAGTGTTCAGAGAGAAGACTGGCTGGTGTCTAGTGTTCAGAGAGAAGACTGGCTGGTGTCTAGTGTTCAGAGAGAAGACTGGCTGGTGTCTAGTGTTCAGAGTGAAGACTGGCTGGTGTCTAGTGTTCAGAGAGAAGACTGGCTGGTGTCTAGTGTTCAGAGAGAAGACTGGCTGGTGTCTAGTGTTCAGAGAGAAGACTGGCTGGTGTCTAGTGTTCAGAGAGAAGACTGGCTGGTGTCTAGTGTTCAGAGAGAAGATTGTGTCCACATCTCTTCAGACACAAAGACTGGCTGGTGTCTAGTGTTCAGAGAGAAGATTAAAGACTGGCTGGTGTCTAGTGTTCAGAGAGAAGACTAAAGACTGGCTGGTGTCTAGTGTTCAGAGAGAAGATTGTGTCCACATCTCAATGCCTATATTTAGACTGGCTGGTGTCTAGTGTTCAGAGAGAAGATTGTGTCCACATCTCAATGCCTATATTTAGACTGGCTGGTGTCTAGTGTTCAGAGAGAAGATTGTGTCCACATCTCAATGCCTATATTTAGACTGGCTGGTGTCTAGTGTTCAGAGAGAAGATTGTGTCCACATCTCAATGCCTATATTTAGACTGGCTGGTGTCTAGTGTTCAGAGAGAAGACTGGCTGGTGTCTAGTGTTCAGAGAGAAGATTGTGTCCACATCTCAATGCCTATATTTAGGCCAGGTGCTGGAAGTCAGGCATCAAGGAAGAGAAAGAACATCCACACACTAGTTTCTAGAGCTCCGAGACTTACTTTATTTAGAGGCAACAAATTGCAACGTTTCGACCTACAAGGTCTTCATCAGGCAGATATTACAATGACAGAAAAATGAGCAAATATATACAAAAATCATTGATTAGTGATCATGCATAACACCTGGGAGTGGGAAGGAGCACAGCAACCGTCCTAGACCAGGGCTGCCCAAAAGGTATAGATTGTGATCTACCAGTAGATCACTTTGTGATCTACCGGTAGCTGGAGGTAGATCACATGACCCTAAAAATAAATATACAGTAATATATATTTTTGAGGGGCGCTAGCCCCTCCTATATACAGGTTTAATGTTTGTTTTTAGTTCAATGTTTGTTTGTTCTAAATGAGGAATTTGATATAAAGCCTTTCCTTCAGGGTAAGTAAGGTTCATTAGTTTCTTGTTTTTCTGTTCCCTTATTGGGACATAGATTTATTTTTAGGCTTGTCTCCTATAGTGGTTGTCTAGGCCAGGGGTTATCAACCTTTTTTATACCAAGTACCACCACAGAAATGATCAGGCTCTCCGAGTACCACCATAATAACTGATGTTAAAATACAGGAGCGTAGACCTGCCCCAACCTATTCAGCTATTATTAACACAGGTCGAGGAAAATGTAATATATTCTTTGAATAGTTTTTTTTTTTTGTTTCATTCCTATAAGCCAATTTTGCTGCTGCTCTGACGCACAACTGATAATAGTTCTAAATGTGATTAATCGGTTCTCAAATCTTCTATTAATGGCTAGGTATGCTGTCATGCTGTCATTTCAGAAGAATTTATTCTTTGAATAGTTTCTTTTTTTTTTTCATTCCTAAGCCAATTTTACTGCTGCTCTGATGCCCAAATGTTTTTATTTAACGTTCTGTTTATTCAATTTTAAAGTTTTTTTTAACAAATGCAGAAACAACAAATACAAAAAAACCCCGCTGCTTGAAAAATCGTGAAAATATTTATTTCAGAAAACTGGAGGATTTAGAAGACATTTTATAAATTTCGACGTCAGGCCTAAATGGGCTAAGTGTACCTTGGGTCCAAATTGTATAACAACGTTGGTTTATTTGTCTCAGTAGGTTGTTTCATTCAAAGGATATGCTGTTTTCTGTTTTTTTTTCCATTTTCGGATTTGGGTAGGATTGTGTAAGAAAGGGTTAAAAAAGAACCCCATGGGACATTTTTCTTTCCCGTTACCTGGAAGAATCTTAAGATACACCCTTCAAGGATTCATAAAATAACTGTTGGAACATAGAAATCCACCTAAGAATTTAGTTAAACAGAGAAATATAGATGTGATCCGAAAATTCTCAGCTATTTTTGTGCAGTTTTCCCCCTGAAATAGTCAA
The DNA here is from genome assembly GCF_951216825.1 of Electrona antarctica. Lineage (NCBI taxonomy): Eukaryota > Metazoa > Chordata > Actinopteri > Myctophiformes > Myctophidae > Electrona > Electrona antarctica. The sequence goes on along the minus strand of NC_136810.1, from coordinate 5,313,767 downwards.
GATGTCTTTGGATCTTCATAATAACCATTCCTTTGAATTTGTTGGGTCCCAATTGTATGGAAACATGTGTTCAGTTGTCCCTGTAGGTTGTTTATGTCAATAGTTATGCTGTTTTCTCTTGTCTCTTCATTTACATATTTACGTAGGGTAAGGAAGGTTTAAAATAAACCACTTGGGACATTATCATTTCTTGTTACCTGGCAGAATCTTAAAATAGACCCTTCAAGGATTAAGAAAGCGTTTGTCAGAAACACTGAGGAAGGCCATACAGGCCGAAACGCGTACGTTTTCATTCTCAGAGGTAAATAAAATCATGTAAAAGGACATACAATGAGTGCTGGCATTTTCTTCACCTCAACTTATATCTTGGAGCCTTGCACCTAGAAGGATTGTGTTTGAACCTGGAGTGCTGCGGGTTGTCTGCTACGGCAGTACTTTTCTGTCAGTTTAAAAAAATCTAGTATGAGACTTCAGTAAAAAAGTATAAGCACATGGTCTACGGAGATGGGAAAACAATATGTTCAGTTGAGTCATCCCCATATTCTCTGCAAGTGGGTGAGTACATCATGTGCCATACAGTCACAGAGGACAGTACAGGCCTGAGTGCTTGACAGTGATGACTCTGTCACGCTGTGGGGGGACATTTTCTTCACATGGTTGGGGTCTACTTGCCCCCCCTATGGGAAAGGAAGGGTATAGTCATTCTGAATTATCAGCTTTATCCTATAATGACCCTGTGTGGTCTCTTCCAGGATTGACGATGCCCCGATCCATTCCACGGCATGATGTCATGTTGTAGTTTTCGGTGGTCACCTTATATCACCTGAAACTAAATCCAGAGGAAAGCAGTCACGCACATCTCCAAAAACCTTTAGGTGCTGAACAAAAAGATACGTGCAGGAGATGGAGAAGTAGTCCGCACACTGTTTGTAGCTCCCACATGAATTTTATTAGAATAGAAGGATGACAATGTTTCGAGCCCTTATGGGGTCGTCAGGTATGAGGACAACAACAGAGTGTTTTGAATGAATGAATAGTTTTATTTCGGTCTTAAAACAACATGTACATGATTATTACAGCAGCAAAAGCATTTTACAGGACATGGTTGGAGGTGTAGACTGAAGCCGTAGCTTATATAGGGCCTATCCTTTTTGACTTACTTATGTTACATTAATGCAAAATAATAACAACGACAAACAACACAAAATAGAAATAGAAAATAAGGGGGAAAAAATAAAAATAAACTTTTTTTTCTTTCTTTCTTTTTTAACATCCATGCATTTGGTAGAATCATATGGATGGAAATGGTGCAATATAAGAGGTGTTATATACATATAGGGGCAAGTTTAACAATTCATGAACAATTCATGAACATGAACAAGCCGCTGTTTGCAATGATGATAATTACACTGACACACCCCCCACATCTATGAAGTCAGGCTGAGTAGTGTCAAGCCAAGAACACATAGAATAAATAAAACTTACTAGAAGCACTAATAAGGCCAACTGTTAGTTATAATATAAATGTCAAGGCTACGGTGATACAGACTGAGTTACAGAAAAACTGATAAATGAACTGTAATCAAACACAATATAACACTGCAAAAAAGGAAAATAGAAACGGCCTACATGAAGTGACCAGAATGAGGGAAATAAGGTAGTAGTAAGTAGTGGTAGTATAGTATAGTATAGTATAGTATAGTATAGTATAGTAGTATAGTATAGTATAGTATAGTATAGTATAGTAGTATAGTATAGTATAGTAGTATAGTATAGTATAGTATAGTATAGTATAGTATAGTAGTATAGTATAGTGGTAGTATAGTATAGTATAGTATAGTATAGTATAGTATAGTATAGTATAGTATAGTATAGTAGTATAGTATAGTGGTAGTATAGTATAGTATAGTATAGTAGTATAGTAGTATAGTATAGTATAGTATAGTATAGTATAGTAGTATAGTATAGTATAGTATAGTATAGTATAGTATAGTATAGTATAGTATAGTATAGTATAGTATAGTATAGTGGTAGTATAGTATAGTATAGTATAGTGGTAGTATAGTATAGTATAGTATAGTATAGTGGTAGTATAGTATAGTATAGTGGTAGTATAGTATAGTATAGTGGTAGTATAGTATAGTAGTATAGTATAGTATAGTAGTATAGTATAGTGGTAGTATAGTATAGTAGTATAGTGTAGTGTAGTGTAGTGTAGTGTAGTGTAGTGTAGTGTAGTGTAGTGTAGTGTAGTGTAGTGTAGTATAGTATAGTATAGTATAGTATAGTATAGTATAGTATAGTATAGTATAGTATAGTATAGTATAGTATAGTATAGTATAGTATAGTATAGTATAGTATAGTATAGTGTAGTGTAGTGTAGTGTAGTGTAGTGTAGTGTAGTGTAGTGTAGTGTAGTGTAGTGTAGTGTAGTGTAGTGTAGTGTAGTGTAGTGTAGTGTAGTGTAGTGTAGTAAGGTTAGGTACCGTGCAATTACAGTACAACATAAAATAAGACACAGTATATGGACACATGATGGCACGAAAAAACACTATATACACAAGGACCAGATTAAAAATTGTAAAAAAAAATTCCCCCACGATTTTGTAACCCATTTTTCACCCCTGTGTCAATCATCTAATGTGATCCTGGGCTCTACACACACTCCGCCAACCTAGTCCCCATATATGGGGGACATGGGGAGAGCAACGGACTTGAACTCATGCTTCCTTCATGCCTGAGTGTCCAAGTTGCTCCTTTACACCTGACGGGGGAGTTTCCCTGGTTGGACGTAGCGCGTGGAAGGAACACGTTATTCCAACCAGTTCCTTTCCCCTCCATCAGGCGCCCCGGCTGGCCAGGGGGAGGCAGTTTAGAGACCAGGATTCATGTTTTTTGTGAGGGTACCTACCCTAGGGGACACGGGGAGAACATGCAAACTCCACACAGAAGGGCCCTTTCGCCAACCGGGTATGGGCACTGATACTATACATACTATACTATACAAAAATTGTTTAAATTAAAAGCAAAGTTATTTAACCCAGAAATGGTTTGATATCAAACTCCTCATTTAATCCGTGAGGAGCCATAATAGTGTTTAAACTATAATTATAGTAAGCTTCACGTTGAAGTAGAAGGCGGTTGTGTCACCTAAAAGTGGAGTATGAATAGGCCTTTAGACAGTATGTCCATCACCGTTATATCAGAACACCAAATTGACTGAATATGTTTGTGTTGGAGTGGTGTTCCATCCCTCCAATAGAGTCCTAGACCCATGGGACTGCACACTGCTCCTAATAGGATGGGTCAAATGCAGAGAGGCAGCATCCCCATGGGGGTCTGGGACTACAAATACCTTGTGTTGTGTGCAATCTATGTCAAGGTGCATCGATGCTGTTCTGGTGGCTCTCAGTGGCCCGACACATTACTAAGACAGTTTGTTTTTTCCTTAAATTTCTCTCTCTCTATCTCTCTCTCTCGGGGGGGGGGGGGGGTGTGTGTGTGTGTGTGCGTGTGCGTGCGTGCGTGTGCGTGCGTGCGTGCGCGCGCGCACACGCGTGCCCTTGTATTTTACACATCTGATTTGTATTGTAGAATTGACTTCTTTTACAAAAGTATTGCTTGGAGGAATGCTGATTTGTTGCAGATATTCTACCACCACAACTCACCCCATCTCCCCTATCTCCTCTGAGGAGTGTAAACATAGGCCTATACTGCAAGGTAGCAGCAACACTTCACAAAGCTCTGCCGACAGTGCCGAGGAGGCTCTGACCTTTGCCTTTTAACAAGGAACGCCTGCTTCTATTGGAGTGAGAAGAAAGAACCTTCTCAATTATTAATTAAGAATATCCATGAAGCTTTCTATCATTGGTTGGTTGGATCCCTGGGTGTGATTTCTTAGGGGGTTTCTCCCTGTATGCCCTGCAGCTCTTAGACCTACTTTATACTTAGTGTCACGTATTGAAATATAGCAGATGTACAGAACCTGAATATCGGCTATTTTAGGTGTGCTACATGATGCTGCTCAACCAAGTACAACCCAGCCTTTATATGGGCACAAAGAGACAAAAGCACACGGTGGAAAACAATGACCTTTTGGCGGTTTACAGAATGGCTGCAGAGCGGAGCCTGCCAGCAGCACCTGCCGTGTTGTCGCCCCCCTCCGGGCCCTCCGGACCCTCACCATAGAGAGTCAGGAAGTCCCAGCAGGACTACCGTTTTGTTACGGTCTGATTAGTCCACAGTATTAAACCTCCATGATGGGAAGAGAGAAACAAAGCTGAGCTTTCCCCTTGGCAGTTGGACCATGATTGAAGTTGAAAAAGCTCTCTGACGCACAGGCACGCACGCACGCACGCACGCACGCACGCACGCACGCACGCACAGTTTAAGAATGTATTGATGTCCACACACAGGGAAAGCATATAGAGGGACACAAATAATTTAGGTGCAGTAAAGGTTACACTCACATTCATGGATATGTCCTCATAGATACAGTGTCACTCAGCACTCCGTGGGCACAAGTAGCTTTGGCTACACACACACACACACACACACACGCATGCACGCACACACACACAACACACTACCTCCACTACCACATGGCATCACATTCTAGCCTATATATTGTTTGGGAAAGAGGATGAATGATGAAAAGGATTCACAAAGATGTTTATATAATTCATCACAGCTTTGCTTGTATATTATACAGTATATGTACGTTGGCTTTTCATCTCCACCGACGGCTGCAAAGCCCTCAAGTGTAACTGCCGCTCCCTGGTGTGTGGAAGGCGTCTGTACTGCCGTGCTCCCTGGCGTGTGGAAGGCGTCTGTACTGCCGTGCTCCCTGGCGTGTGGAAGGCGTCTGTACTGCCGTGCTCCCTGGCGTGTGGAAGGCGTCTGTACTGCCGTGCTCCCTGGCGTGTGGAAGGCGTCTGTACTGCCGTGCTCCCTGGCGTGTGGAAGGCGTCTGTACTGCCGTGCTCCCTGGCGTGTGGAAGGCGTCTGTACTGCCGTGCTCCCTGGCGTGTGGAAGGCGTCTGAAGTGTAACTGCCGTGCTCCCTGGCGTGTGGAAGGCGTCTGATTGAATTCATTCCCAGTGCTACTGTATCTCCTATGCTGCCAGTGCGGAACAGTTTATGATAAAAAAAACACAGGATTTTTGATTTGAGTACTTAAAGTTAAAAGACTTACATGACACAGTGCCAGTGGAGTTACGTGTGTCACATGAGGTTAATTTTTTTTCAAGGTAAAATGGTAAAATGTCCTACATCAGGGATTGTTATAAAGCAAATAAATAATAAAGAGGGTTGCTTAGTTAGAGACCTGTATGTGTGCGATATTCAGCAAATCAAACTATCAATTTCCAATATGAACCTTATTGCTCTGGCTCGATTTAAAATTGTCTGGGAGCAACACTTCCACTTACCAAAGTTATTGCCTGAGAAGAGCAGAGAGACAGACAGAGGCTATTTCCCTGCAGAAACTAGCGACGGCTAAATTCACAATGATTGATCTTCGTCAAATTGGCAAAGATTGTCTGTCAGCGGAATTTTTGGAATGAAACTTCAAACCGGATTGAATCGTGGGAGCCGCGGCTGAGAAAATTCATCTTCAAATCAATGAACTAACGGAAAAAATATGAGCCGAGTGGCTCAGTCTCAATGGACACAGTGCTGCAGTTTGCGCTTTCGTGCATATTCCATTTACTCTCTTATCTTTTTTTTTCTTTTTTTTGACAACACCAAGGTATAGCTATTTCCAAATGTATGTCATATTTAGCATTCCGAGTTGTTGCAGACTGCCAGGTGCATGCTGGGGGAATTGGAAATGTGTGTTCGGCGGGATTCAGGCTACCTCACAGATAAGGTTGTTAGGAGCTCCACTCATGGAGCTTAGCAAGGCTGGCGGAGAGCGAAGGGGCGCGGCAGGGCAGCGGTGGTGCTGATGATGATGATGATGACAATTCATTGTGAACACTCTGAATGCACACCACCTGCAGCAGCAGCGCTGCACACGCACTCACTCACGGACACGCACGCACGCACGCACGCACG
>NC_136810.1:5140210-5302710 GCF_951216825.1 Electrona antarctica | reverse complement strand
CCTAAGTGTCTGCATACACCCATCCTAATGGGCAGTGGCTACTGCACTCATATATACTGCACACTTATCTGAGTTTATACCTCCCCTGGGAAATAATGTTCATTGTGGTAATGTGCTCATTTAATGGGATGCTGCCATTACATTTACAAGCATGATATGGCCAAACTGCTGCCATCTGGACAGCTCTGACCAGAAGGCCCTAAAACATCCATGTACAGTACACTGTGATGCCCTCTCAGTGTTCATTTAACCCATTCTGACCTGAGATCAGATTCTAAAAATGTCTTCTACATCCTGACAGTTTTCTGAAAAGGCTATGTTTCTATGTCAGTCGTTCTTCGATTTTTCAAAAAATTGCAGACCTACAAGTTCATAGCGCGCCACTCGGTGGCGCGCTATGAGCTTGTAGATCTGCTATTTTTCAATAGCTAAAGCATAACATAATGCTACCAAAAGGTTTTCCGGCCCAAAATGGGTTAACTCTGATGGTGTAGAAATGGAACCAAAGGAACGCTTATTGGTCCATTTGGTTCCATTTGTTCATTTGGTTCCATTTCTACACCATCAGAGTCAAATTAATCTTGAATATTGTAGAGTGTACCTTTAGTCACATGCATGGTTCATTCAACAGGAGTATGTTTTTGTCATTAACATTATTAATTAATTTCCCTAACCCCGCATGGAAACCAGAAAAATATGCCAGAGCTAAGAAAGTCTATGTATAGGCTAATGAGTCTTTTAATAGTGTTCACATTTCAAATGTTTTGCAGACTTTGATAAGATGTTGGCAGGGTTTATGCAGAGGGTGAAAGGCTAATTGATTCATTCAGTAGATCCGCATGCAGTGTTACTATTATCTATGAATAACTTGGTTTGAGTTGTTTTATGTTTCAAAGCTGCAACACAGGAAATTATCAAAAAGAATAATAATCAAGCATTATTTTACCAAGCTGTGTGGTATCTGTATGCACATTGCAGTATAGTTAGAGGTGGTCTATCTTCCATTTACACCTTGTTGTTGGGTATAGGATGCCTGGCTGACAGGTAGTACTGCCTGACGCTCATAAGTTCCATATCTCCCCTTCCAAATAGGGGATTACCATGTGGTCATTCTGCAGTGGTTGGAGGTGGTCCCCTTACTCTTCAATTGAAACATTTAGACTGTCGGGTATAGAACACAAACCGGTTGACAAAGTAGTAATGCCCGAAGCCCATAAGCACAATATCACCCCTGCTGGCTGAAGTGGGGTTTTCATCTTGGGTATAGACAGAAATTCTGGTCGCTCGCGTCGCGTGGGAGGCATGGGGGTTCGAATCCCGAGTAGGACTGAAACCTACGGATTGCAGCTTTATAATCCTTGCAGAGTGCTAAACCCATCCAAGCCTCTCTCCCGCCTCTCATCTGGTGGCATTACCCCTCTAATCCCTCCTCATTCACTCCCCAGTCCTGTGGGTTTGGAGTGGCAATGCCACAGTCAAACAAACCTCCACAGTTCAATGCCACAGTCAAACAAACCTCCACAGTTCAATGCCACAGTCAAACAAACCTCCACAGTTCAATGCCACAGTCAAACAAACCTCCACAGTTCAATGCCACAGTCAAACAAACCTCCACAGTTCAATGCCACAGTCAAACAAACCTCCACAGTTCAATGCCACAGTCAAACAAACCTCCACAGTTCAATGCCACAGTCAAACAAACCTCCACAGTTCTTGGAGGGACAATGAAACTCTTAGATCTGTATAGGACTATCTGTTGTTTTAAGTTTGCGTTGGCTTCACTCAGTGCTAGAGGCAGTCTTCTTCTCCGTGCCCGCAGGCAGTGGCGGAAGGTATCCACATTATGTTTGCTCAAGACGAGTATTGTAATCAAGTAAAATTCCAAGGGAGTATTTCTATATTTTAATACTTCATACTACTACTACTCCACTACATTGCAGAGGCAAATATTGCACTTTTTACTCCATTACAATTATTTGAAAACTTTAGTTAGGCCTACTTGTTACTTTGCTGATTTAGATTTGCGGGCGAGTTCCGAAAGGTATCGCAGAAGTGCATTAATGACGATAAAGAACACCCTCTCGTGTAATTGCAATTATACAACCGTTACCCTTAAAACTAGCTCAGTGCCCTTGTGGTTAGAGTCTCTGAGACTGGGAGGTCGGGGTTCAATCCCCGGCCGGGTCATACCAAAGACTCTAAAAATGGGACCCAGTGCCTCCCTGCTTGACACTCAACATCAAGGGTTGGATTGGGGGTAAGTCCCTGCGACATACTAGCGTCATGTCCAGGGGGTGTACTTGTACATCATGTCCAGGGGGTGTACTTGTACATCAAGCTGCCTCACGCTACAGAAACAGGAGATAGGCTCCTGCCCTGTGGGCCCCATGGCTCGGCAAGGCTGTATACTTACCCTTAAAACTATAGATAATCGCCGAAAAATTATATTTCTTTAATGACAGATGTAGTCACTACGACCACAAATGTCCCAAGAAACTAGCTAGCCCCACGAAGTCTGCTGCGCTCTGGGAGAAAAACACAGCTGAAATCTTTGTTTTGATTAGGTGTTTCTATATGTGCTGGTTTAAGGAACGGCTAGAAGCTGTTTCAACCAATCAGATTGCTTCCTCGTAACGACCTGTTGTATATTATTAGTACGATACATGCATTAACCACATCATATTTTGGAACAAAATTTGTACTTGGTCCTCCACCACTGCACCCAGCACCACATCTTGTTTTTGAGGGGATAGCCCCTCCTATAGCCCCTCCTTTTTGTTGTAACTCGTGTCCCATTTGCCATTGATAATGAAAGGAGAATTTGTGTCTGAGCAAATCAGGCTTTTTGTGCCAAACACAAACATTAAATGCCATTGATAATGAATGGAGAATTTACGTCATACAGTAAGTGTCTGAGCAAATCAACATGTTACGTCATGATGATGTATGATAAGTGCGCCCCTCACTTCACACACAGCACAGCATGCAACAAAAATGGAATTTGTCTTATTCTCATTTGAATGCTGTTGCTGTTGTTTTGTTGTTGTGTGGAATTTTCCAAAGAATCTAGATGGTAATTGTAAGACTCTCTGGGACACATTCTTATGAGGTAAAAAAATTATAAGAACTTTCCTTTTTTTTCTCCATTATTTGTTGGTAGCATAATGCGTGGCATTTATTCAAATGCTTCCTCCTTACATTTTTCTTCTCTCACCTGCCAACGTCTCTTCTCCTCATCAAAGGCATGGCATGCAATTTATCCTGTGTTTTCTGGGTGTTTTTTGTAGGATAAGAAAGAGGGTTGACGACGTTGCAGAGGCTGATAAGAAGTCAGTTGGGTTAGATGTAATTGTACCGAGCTGTGTGTGAAGTACTGAGGTGTACTGAGGTGTGTGTGTGTGTGTGTGTGTGTGTGTGTGTGTGTGTGTGTGTGTGTGTGTGTGTGTGTGTGTGTGTGTGTGTGTGTGTGTGTGTGTGTGTGTGTGTGTGTGTGTGTGTGTGTGTGTGTGTGTGTGTGTGTGTGTGTGTGTGTGTGTGTGTGTGTGTGTGTGTGTGTGTGTGTGTGTGTGTGTGTGTGTGTGTGTGTGTGTGCATGGCATGCAATTTATCCTGTGAGCATTCCAGACAGAATCCTCCCGCTTCAGTCTATGAGGGAGGGTCTCTCTTCTCCCACACGGTGCCAGTTTAATGGCCAGAATGTTTGAAGTGATCAAAACACACTCATAAGGGTCCTGTTTGGTTCCATTGGTTCACTCTCTGACTTACAGGCCCTGCATGCAAGAGTCCATTCTGGTCCCAAATCCTTGTAGAATTCGAGGCTCTAGCAATGGTGTCCATTTTAGATGGTATAGTGAATTTGGGGACGGATTTGCAGCTAATCTCCTACTAGAATTGGCTGAACTGTTGCATGTGGAATTGCTTTGGGATTTTATAATGAAAATGTGGTCCTGATGAGAAAGAGATAGAGACTTAGAGAGAGAGAGAGAGAGAGACAGAGAGAGAGACAGAGAGAGAGAGAGAGAGAGAGTTATTGAGAGATACTCTTTTTATGTATGAGACTACATATATAGTCAGACACCTTGAAACTGACCTTAGCAGAAGTGGTCAGCAAAATAGCAATTTAATAGCACCGCTTGGTGTGGAACTATCTCTTTCTATTCCACTGCTGTGTGTGTGTGTGTGTGTGTGTGTGTGTGTGTGTGTGTGTGTGTGTGTGCGTGTGCGTGCGTGCGTGCACGTGCGTGCGTGCGTGTGTGGACTCCCTGTGGAGCAGAGCTGTCCGTGGTGCTGATTTTCACCTGCTGTTTTCCTGACAGGTAGCATTGACAGATGTTCCCTCTGCAACAGGGCCGTATCCAACTATATATACAAGACTCCGTCTGTGTGTCGGGTACTGCACTATGTATAGTATCCATAATTGGGAGTGCAGGTCAAGTGTTCCAACTCCAAGTGCTGAAATGTAGCTATACATCCACTTTTGTCGCCATTGGCTTAGTTAACCCATTTTGGGCGGGAACCCCTTTTGGTGTTAGCATTATGTTATGCTTTAGCTATTGAAAAATAGCAGATCTGCAAGCTCATAGCGCGCCACCGAGTGGCGTGCTACGAGCTTGTAGGTCTGCTATTTTTGAAAAATCTAAGAACGACTGACATAGAAACATAGCTTTTTCAGAAAACTGTCAGGATGTAGAAGACATTTATAGAATCTGATCTCAGGTCAAAGTTGATTAATACATGCCCTCATGTCAGCTATAATGTCGTTATTTTGCTTCACAACCACACACAGCATGTCCAGGTCACTCCAAGCCAACACAAACTGTATTATACAATAAGCGCTCGTATGTCGGAGAGACATTTGCCTTCATCCAAAGCCAGTCCACTATGCCCAATAACCCTGTAGGAGGTATTAATAATGCAGCAGGGATTTTTTCCCCTGCATAACCTCTTCATCATAGCTGTGCTGTATATGGAGAGACTGGTAGGTGGATGGAATTAGGCCATGACTCCATGAGTCATTGTTGCTGTGTTGTCTGCTCCACAGGGTAGGGCAGCGGTTCCCAAAGTGGGGTCCGCGGACCCCTAGGGGTACGCGACGCATAGCCAGGGGGTACCCGAAATAATCCCCCCCAAAAAAAAAAACTTAAACTTTTTTTAACATTAAAATTATGTTTATCTACGTGGTCATTTCTGCCAAGTTGCGCAATAAACGTATTTTTTGTGTTGTTCATTGTGTTTCTCCCATGTTTGCTTTGGGCCAATAGCTGACATAATTACTAAAACTACAACATCAGTCAACCTGTCGTGACCCCAAACAGTAACAGCAGGACGCATGCTGCAGAAACAACAAAAAGACTCAGGACACTTGAAAGGTTTCTGCGGCCGCTTCAGATGAGGTACCTGGAAAAATGTCTACCCCAAAAGGGGTACCTGGTCCAAATAAGTTTGGGAACCCCTGGGGTAGGGTACATCATTTACATTTGTATCGAAGCCACATTTTGCCCTCCAAAATGTTTGTGTACCCGAGAGGGTGTCGTCTGCCCATAGATCCGAAGTCCCGGTAGTCCGATTTAGAACAGTGATTTAGAACAGTGATTTAGAACAGTGATTTAGAACAGTGATTTAGAACAGTGATTTAGAAAAGCACTTCTCAAAATAGCAGATAAGCTCACACAGCGTGTCGCTGCGAGCTTGTGCATCTGCCGTTTTTGATCATTTTTGAAAAATCTTGAAAGTGCTTGACATTTTTTGAAAACCCATATCTTCTCTACTCAGCCCGGGGTCCCAACAAAAACATTTTCAGATTTATACATACATTATACATACAAATACATTTTGGGGGTCCTTCCTTGGCATGAAAACATGCACTGATTTAGAAGGCATTCGTAGAATCAGCCTCAGGTTTTAATGGCTTTATTGGTATTAACACGGACCTGGGATTAGCATTAAGCAGATCATGCAATCTCTGTGAGTTGCGGCAGAGGTGGAGGTGTGTGGAGGTGGAGGTATGTGTTGTTGGTGGGGGTTAGGTGGAGGTGGAGGTGGAGGTTTCGTATCGCAGTCGTTTCTGATGTGGGCAGAATTGCTTTCAGCCAGTGCTGGTAATCACCTCGACTCAAGAGTGTTTTTTATCAGAGAACCATGTCTCTCCCTCCCTCCCTCCCTCCATCCCTCCCTCCCTCGCTCTCTCCCTCGCTCTCTCCCTCGCTCTCTCCCTCCCTCCCTCCCTCCCTCGCTCTCTCCCTCCCTCCCTCTCTCTCTCCCTCTCTCGCTCTCTCCCTCTCTCTCTCTCTCTCTCACTCTCTCGCTCTCACGCTCTCTCTGAGTCTATCTCTCTCTCTCATCAGTGTCTCATCTCATGCTGTCTTTTAATCCAATTTCCTCAATTTTCCTGCAGTTTTGTACCAATATATTTGTATATTCCCTCATGTGATGTGAAATGAATTGAGGAGCTGAACTGATCTCGTTGTATTAGTAGTAATTTGCGACTCTGGGGTTGTTTGTTTAAGTAGAAAACAATTCCACAAAAGGCTGCCTGTGTTTATTCAATTTGGTAAAGCGAGGGGGGTGGGGGGGGAGCCTCAGGTGATTGCTTTAGCTTGTTTTTGTTTGTTTCTTTGTGCAGGAAGGCATCCATCTGTGAATGTCTCACAGCTGTTTGTTTCTTTGTGCAGCATCCATCTGTGAATGTCTCACAGCTGTTTGTTTCTTTGTGCAGCATCCATCTGTGAATGTCTCACAGCTGTTTGTTTCTTTGTGCAGCATCCATCTGTGAATGTCTCACAGCTGTTTGTGCGTGTGATGGGTCAGGCATCCATCTGTGAATGTCTCACAGCATCCATCTGTGAATGTCTCACAGCTGTTTGTGCGTGTGATGGGTCAGGCATCCATCTGTGAATGTCTCACAGCTGTGCGTGCGTGTGATGGGTCAGGCATCCATCTGTGAATGTCTCACAGCATCCATCTGTGAATGTCTCACAGCATCCATCTGTGAATGTCTCACAGCATCCATCTGTGAATGTCTCACAGCTGTTTGTTTCTTTGTGCAGCATCCATCTGTGAATGTCTCACAGCTGTTTGTGTGATGATGGGTTTGCATTATGATTTCTTTCCCCCATGTGCTCAACGGTGTTGTTGTCGTTACAGTTCAGGACGGAGGTGTTTCTACCATAGAGGAGGTGTTTCTACCATAGAGGAGGTGTTTCTACCATAGAGGAGGTGTTTCTACCATAGAGGAGGTGTTTCTACCATAGAGGAGGTGTTTCTACCATAGAGGAGGTGTTTCTACCACAGAGGAGGTGTTTCTACCATAGAGGAGGTGTTTCTACCATAGAGGAGGTGTTTCTACCATAGAGGAGGTGTTTCTACCATAGAGGAGGTGTTTCTACCATAGAGGAGGTGTTTCTACCATAGAGGAGGTGTTTCTACCACAGAGGAGGTGTTTCTACCACAGAGGAGGTGTTTCTACCACAGAGGAGGTGTTTCTACCATAGAGGAGGTGTTTCTACCATAGAGGAGGTGTTTCTACCATAGAGGAGGTGTTTCTACCATAGAGGAGGTGTTTCTACCATAGAGGAGGTGTTTCTACCACAGAGGAGGTGTTTCTACCACAGAGGAGGTGTTTCTACCATAGAGGAGGTGTTTCTACCACAGAGGAGGTGTTTCTACCATAGAGGAGGTGTTTCTACCATAGAGGGTCAGTTCAGGACGGAGGTGTTTCTACCATAGAGGAGGTGTTTCTACCATATCTAGGGGGTATTCCAGAGGTAATTCTATCTCTCTCTCTCTCTCTCTCTCTCTCTCTCTCTCTCTCTCTCTCTCTCTCTCTATCCATGCAGCACTGTGTTCTATCTCTCTCTCTCTCTCTCTCTCTCTCTCTCTCTCTCTCTCTCTCTCTCTCTCTCTCTCTATCCATGCAGCACTGTGTTCTCTCTCTCTCTCTCTCTCTCGCTCAGCCTCACCAAGTGTTTTTTTTCTGGAGAGTTCAGTCAGTGCCAGGGTTCCTTCAGGATGGATGAAGTACTGGGCACCAGTCAGAGCCAAAATAATAGAGAGTGCGGCGCTGATGTACGAGGAGGGTGGATTTTCTTTTTAAAGAGAGGAATACAACAGTATTATGTGGAGCGGAGAGAGGTCAGTGACCGGCGCTAGTGCCGACAGCGTCGGTCACAGAGCGTGGCTCTGAGATGAAAAGGTTTGGTAGAAAGATGAAAGGGGGCGGGGGGGGGGGGGGGCATGGGGATGGGAAGGATAAAGAGAAGAACGAGGAGAACAAGTGTCCACATTAGGGAGCGAGGGAACAAAGGAAGGAGAAAGAGAAGGATGATGTGTACATGGAAAACAAGTGTTCACATTAGGGAGCCAAGGAAGCCCAAATTAAATTGTGCTTTCTTCGTTTCCCTCAATCCCTAATGTGGACCACCTGTTTGCTCCATTGATGCTGCGTCGTGCGCCAAACATAGCGGATCTGCTGTTTTTGAACGAGGCTTAACACTATAACACCAATGACTTTCTGAGGTCGATGCCTGTTACTTCCCAATAACAATCACTGTCGCCCTATAAACTTGGCAAATGAAAATCGTACAGATGTAACAAGCTCACATCAGTCACATGTCACATCGAGATGCGTTTTGGCAGCTTATAGATCTGCTATTTTCAGTATACAGTACGTATAAGTGGTTAAAGTCGGACTGCAGTAGCTTTTTCGGTCATTTTAAGGGACACTTAAAGTTTAGATGATTTAGAACACTTTCCTGGGGTCTTTATGTTGTAAAATGTGGTTTTAGATATTTGAAATTTTAGCAGTGTCCATAATGTCCAATGTCCAATCAGACATCACACACGGACCGAACATTTGTTGTGTGTGTGTGTACGAAGCCTGAAGATGCGGTGTACAACATGGATAATAAGTTCAATGCAAAATGCTGCGTTCAAGTTCAGGAGAAAAAAAACAATTCCCCTGAATGCTGCCTTCCGGTATGGCATGGAAAGGAGAGGAGGGCATTTGCATTTCTTTCATCATAGTAAATGCTGCATTCGTGGTCTGGAGAGGACAGTTGCTTTACACACGGGGAAAAGGCCAGGGGCTGAAGCCCCCTTTGATGTCTATGTGTGCACGTCCCTGCATTGCAGCCTATAGAGGGCGCCAGCACGCCGGCAGCCTCATGGCCACATTTTGATTTTTTATGGACTTTTCATATCTTCCCATTGTTATCATGTATGCCCATATATTTCATTTCAGTAGGGAACCCCTTTTGGTGTTAGCATTATGTTATGCTTTAGCTATTGAAAAATAGCAGATCTACAAGCTCATAGCGCGGCAGCGCCGCGCTACGAGCTTGTAGGTCTGCTATTTTTGAAAAATCGAAGAACGACTGACATAGAAACATAGCTTTTTCAGAAAACTGTAAGGATTTAGAATCTGATCTCAGGTCAAAATGGGTTCAAACCCAAATTGTCCGACATTGATAGTTTTCCAATAGTGTATCCCCTAGTCTACACGTGCTCTGCCTGTGTAGGCTACTTGTCGTGTGTGCGCGCATGTACTGTATGTGTGTGTGTGTGTGGGGGGGGGGACTTTGTTTTCTGGGTGTTTTTTGTAGGATAAGAAAGAGGGTTGACGACGTTGCAGAGGCTGATAAGAAGTCAGTTGGGTTAGATGTAATTGTACCGAGCTGTGTCTGAAGTACTGAGGTGTAATGAGGTGTGTGTGTGTGTGCGTGTGCGTGTGCGTGTGCGCGTGCGTGCGTGCGTGCGTGCGTGCGTGCGTGCGTGCGTGCGTGCGTGCGTGCGTGCGTGCGTGCGTGCGTGCGTGTGTGCGTGCGTGCGTGCGTGCGCGTGCGTCAGCGTGTGCGCGTCCGCGTCCGTCTGTCTGTGGGATACATGGCAGAAGTAGACAGAAGTGTATTGCTGGGTAGTGAACAAAAGGTTAAGGTGTTCCACATTTTCTTTGGAAGCAGTTAGTGGCCAAATGGAGGGAGGAGGAGAAGAACAGAGTCAGCTGCAGTTAGGGGCCAAATGGAGGGAGGATGAGAAGAACAGAGTCAGCTGCCCTTTGGAGGAACACGGGTGAAGCGAGACAAAGAGAGAGAAAAGGGAAAGGACTGTATTTTATGCCTAACAAATTGAGAGAGACAGAGAGAGAATACGATGGTTAGTGAGTGTGTTTGGTTTGGTTTGATTTGACGTGACTTGATTCCAATTGATTCCATTGTGTGTGTATTTGTAGTGGTGCTACTTTCACAAACCTGTTCTGGGGGAACAATATCTGTATTGGCTATAGTACTAATATCTGTATTGGCTATAGTACTAATATCTGTATTGGCTATAGTACTAATTATATAATATAATATCTGTATTGGCTACAGTACTAATTAGTGATAAATATGTCTGACGTCATACCTGTCATCATCTGCAAACAGAGTAGTTGATACCGCAGAGGGGGGGGGGGGGCACTCAGAGATATGTAGTTGCAGCTGTTGTTTTGCCTGACCGCTCACTTGACAGAGTCTGTGGATCTTAATGAGCTGATCAAATACTTTTTGAAATTGAAGCACAAGTTTTGTCAAATTGCCACTGATAATGATCATAATTCCACTGTATTAGAATAGTATAGAATAGAATAGACTTTATTTGCCATCTGCACAAGTGCATAGGAAATCTTGGAGCGCAGCTCCCAGGGTCAGCATTAAAAAAGGGACGGACAGGTGAGAAAAGAAACATAGAACATACAATCCTAGAATAAATAAGTGCTTCACAGTCTACCTAAAAACAATGCATGTTCATCTATCAAATCAAATAAAGTGCTTCATAATCTGCCTAAAACAGTGCATAATTCAATTAATCTTTCTTGATTAAGTTCATCTCTCATATTGATTTCCGTCCCTAATGTCCTCGGCTACTAGTCGCACAGTAGCAGGGAAAAAACTGTTGGAGAAGTGTGTTGTGTGGGTGGAGATGCTCTCTGGCCGGTGGTGTCTCAGGTTGTGTCCTGAGTCCCTCCACACGAACAGAGAGTGAGCAGGATGGTGTGGATCCTTAAGGATGCTCAGTGTAAAATATCATGATTCATATGGTCAAAGGAAATGCATATGGCATTTTCATTATATTGTCTAATGCATGGACGGTAGTTAGTAGTGGTAGAGCTCGGGTCATCTGATTTAAAAATATGACTAACCTTTGTAACCTGTACTTCTCTTGGAACAACAGCTGTTTCTGGGGGAAGTCACAGATATGTAAGTTAGTGGGTCAGTGATAGAGTATCTGACCTCTTTCACAAGAGTTGCAGTAATTTCATCATGTCCCAGGTGGTGGTGATGCTCGGGGTGGCGCAGTGGCCTGCCCAGTGCCCACCCTGCAGAGTCTATAGGGGGTTGTGGCGCATCCAGTTCGGCTGAATATACAAACACAGTTTGCAGTGTTCTGGGTAAGGAAGCCGGGCGTGGAGGGTGATCATTGTCACTGCAAGTATTCCTACGGGCTGGGGGCGCCAGGGCGCCTCACTGGCAGGTGAGCCAGTCGGGTACAACAGAAGTGGCAAAATAATTGGCTACTCCAAATTTACGAGTTAAAAAATAGATTGGCTATGATACAGTATTTTGTATCTGTGTGGTGTCAGGACTAAAAAGATAAGTAAATGGAGAATAACAGCTTGATAGCTATTTATGGGACGTCCTCTTGTGCCAAGAGACATATCCACATATTTATATTTGTACAAAGAATTCATTAAAATGATGATCAATTCAAGTGTGCAGGCTTTCCCACCAGAGAGGTGTGACTGTAGGTCTATCGTCGCCTTCTGTCTTTGCAATAACTTATTCATAGTTTAACGTTTATTTGATATTATTTGATGGCGCCTACATTTGATCACTGAAAGACTGGGGATTGGTGTCACACCAGGTTGGGGTCACACCTGAATCACACCGATAACTGGTCAGAGTCCTGGGATGTGTACTTATGTGTGTGGGTATTCATGTGGTGCTTGGGTGTCAGAATGTGGGTGCATGTGAGCACATGCATGTGATGCTTTTCAACTTGAATCACTGTCTTGACTGCCAATTTGTATTCCGTTCTCAGTGGGGAAAGTGAATGTGCATTGGCTGTGTTGTGTTTCCGTCTCTCTTCCCATCATGGAGGTTTAATACTGTGTGGACTAATCAGACCGTAACAAATCTGTAGTCCTGCTGGGATTTCCTGACTCTGCGGTGAGGGAGTGCATGGGCCCGACAACACGGCAGGTTCCCAAACCATTCTGTGAACCGTCGAAGGTCATTGTTTCCTGCAGTGTGTTTGAGTTCTACTTGGTTGCACATGAAGTCGTGCAGCCAAAATAGCCGATACACTATAGCTCACAACCATAGAGTATATAAAGGATAGAGACTGATCTGGCACGAAGCTCTGCCCCCTCCGCTATTCATGTCATTGGAAGTTGCTCAGTTTTGAAGCACCCGGAAGGACCGTCTCAAAACGTCTACTTCCGCATTGGACCACCACATTTTGGTGGTCCAATGCGGAAGTGCAACCGAGCGCTCAATGTTAAAGCCCAGCTGCACGGGGTTTCCCGGTCATGAATCCACAGGTCCGCCTGTAGTCCCTCCTCTTACCACTAGGGCCCAGTGCTTCAACGTTGGAGTGCCTCACTGGCCCCTTGCTCACAACGTGTCGCGTTGCAAAACGGATGCGACCATTTGCAGCATCCGTTTGGCGGCCAGTTTGTGTCCATGTTTGACATGGCAGGTCCTTCTGCAGCGAGGCCACTTGCAGTGACAGTTCAGCAAATGCAGCCTGTGACACTTGTTTAACCCATTATAAATGAGCAGATCTACAAGCTCAGCTCAGCGAGCTTGTAGATCTGCTACTTTTGAAAGATCGTGAAAATGTGGCGCAAATCGTTGAATATATATTCTTTCACAGCGAACGCTTTTTAACTCAAATCTTTGCTTCTGGGAGGTCACTGGAACAACACATTTTCACTCAGATGGGGGTCGGTGGCCAATTACATATATGTTTGATCCTGATACAGAAACATAGGTTTTTCAGAATATTGTCTATTATTTAGAAAACATTTTTTTTAGAATCGGCCTCAGGTCTAAATGGGTTAACTTGTGCTGATTGGTCAACTAAGGGGTGCTCGTATCAATGGGCAAGTGGGGCTCAGCCCTCCCTATCTTATGGAGTAAAGATGAGAAATTATTATTACAATGTTTTAGAATAGATGCTTTTTCTGGTATAATCTAAAGCAGCAACAGCATCAAATAGTTACAAGAAAAACACAAAATAGGTCAAAATGGGCAGATTTTTTACAGCCCAAAAGGCTTCCATTGCGTTGAATGATTGACAGCTGCCAAGACACGCCTGCTTGGTTTACTTGCCATTGGGGCTAAAATCTCTCAGCCCCAGAGCCAATAGAGGGCTGTGCTCAGCCCTAAGGCCCGCCTCAGACCGTGAGGTCATTGGCTTTTGACCAATCACAGCACCTGCTCGTGTGTGGTTGTTTATGATGGCGGGTGGAAGTATTTTAAATGAAATAAGTTTATTATTTACTTTATAATCCGTTTTGTGCCGTTTCCGTGGAGGGGAAATGAAGTTAAGAGACTGGGAGCATATCGTCCATTTAGGATATAACAAAAGGAAAGGTGACAAAATACGTTTTGTGAGTTTGAAATTCTTGCTATTTGGGGCAGACAGACAGCTGACCGCACACCGGACCCACAGACAGGTATGGTGGTCTGCTTCATTCATCTCACACCGGACCCACAGACAGGTACTGTGGTCTGCTTCATTCATCTCACACCGGACCCACAGACAGGTACTGTGGTCTGCTTCATTCATCTCACACCGGACCCACAGACAGGTACTGTGGTCTGACTGCTTCATTCATCTCACACCGGACCCACAGACAGGTATTGTGGTCTGACTGCTTCATTCATCTCACACCGGACCCACAGACAGGTACTGTGGTCTGACTGCTTCATTCATCTCACACCGGACCCACAGACAGGTATTGTGGTCTGACTGCTTCATTCATCTCACACCGGACCCACAGACAGGTACTGTGGTCTGCTTCATTCATCTCACACCGGACCCACAGACAGGTACTGTGGTCTGACTGCTTCATTCATCTCACACCGGACCCACAGACAGGTGGTCTGCTTCATTCATCTCACACCGGACCCACAGACAGGTGGTCTGCTTCATTCATCTCACACCGGACCCACAGACAGGTATAGTGGTCTGCTTCATTCATCTCACACCGGACCCACAGACAGGTACTGTGGTCTGCTTCATTCATCTCACACCGGACCCACAGACAGGTCTGGTGGTCTGACTGCTTCATTCATCTCACACCGGACCCACAGACAGGTCTGGTGGTCTGCTTCATTCATCTCACACCGGACCCACAGACAGGTACTGTGGTCTGCTAGCTTGAAGCTTCATTCATCTCACAAAGTTAGAAACATAATAGCTGGTTTAATCACATTGAAAGTGGCTCGAGCTCTCATTGAGTTGGGAAGAGAGAGAGAGAGAGGGAGAGAGGGGCTGTGTTTGTGTGCGTGTGTTAGTGTTTTTTCGGTGCCGCGTGCGTGCGTGCATGTGTGTGTGCCTTGCAAGTTGCTTGCATCTTTATTCCATTTTGGTCGGTGGCGTTTGCGGCAGTTGCGCGCGCGAGCGTGTGTGTTTGATTCGTCTCTGCGCTTGTGTGTGTGTGTGTGTGTGTGTGTGTGTGTGTGTGTGCATGCGTACTGTCATTATTAATGACAGTAAGAGCAGCTATCTGTACATAGGCCTGTAGTGTCATTGCTGTACTTTGATATCTGGAATATGATGCTATTGCTGCAGGTTGAACTACCGGTAGTAGCATATAGTATAATGGATGTCTTATAGCCCCCCCACCCAAAATCACTGCCAGCCGCCACTTTAGTGCACAAGTGTATACTGCCCTCGGGGGCAGTAGGGGGTCATCAACTGCCCTCTCCTTTTATCACTCTTAGTTTTATCACTCCCCTTAGGGCAAGGGATCCAGTATGTTATATGAGATATATCAGGCCAACCTTGGCCTTAGAGTGTCTATTATTGGCCTTAGAGTGTCTATTATTGCATATGTTCTTTTGTGCGTGTTTACAAACACTAAAACCACTTATTCATCCTTATTTTTAACCAAAACAATGTTAAAATGTTGCGAAAAATAAAAAGTAGCATAGCAGTTGGGTTATCATCATTAAACAGCAGAGTGTGTTTCCAATTCAACCATGTTATAAATGAATCAATAATTTAGACCTACAGCCCAGAACTTATTTTAATGAATAAAATGTTATTCAAACCAAAATCCTGTATTAATACAATAGAACTAGTACATCTGCAGTGGTTACCATTGAGACATTTAGTTGGGACATTTATTTTCCCGTCAACACGACAGGTGTTCCTGATCCATCAACTGTCCAGTGTTCTGTCCAGTGTTCTGTCCAGTGTTCTGTCCAGTGTTCTGCCCAGTGTGTCTGTCCAGTGTTCTGTCCAGTGTGTCTGTCCAGTGTGTCTGTCCAGTGTTCTGTCCAGTGTTCTGGTGGATGTTGGTCACCTTGTCACCGTACTAGAGTGGTTCTCACAGTGAGGTCTATAGGAACTATCAGGGTTCATTGAGGGGGTTCTAAATGTACCCTTAACGGGTCCATGTGATTCCATGTGTACACTCAGAGTTATGGCGATCCTCGGAATTATAAAGTTCGAGGACAACCACTGTCGTCGTCCAGCCTTGGGTGAGAGAATATGTTGAGAAGATATTGTATATATTGGTAAGGTGTGAAAAGTGTCTGTCAGCAGGGAGCAGAGCGTGTGCAGCATTGATGTAATGGCAGCGTGCGGAGCGGTGATGTTATTATGTGGTCATGGGGCAGACCAAGGCTTTGCATTATTGATGTCCATTACGGCAGACTCTTTGCAGTCCAGACGTGCCATCAGGGGAGGCGGTGGCTGTCAGGTAAATGTCCCCGCTGCCCTGCCCTGCACTGGTACAACATGACTCCCAGTCCCAGAGCACTTTTCATGCAACCTGCTCCCTCCCTGCGTGTCTGATAAATGAACACAAGTTGTACATCTCACGAGGGGCCCCGTCACCCGCCGAGGAGCTTTCTGAGTTATTAAATCTGATCCACCGTGCAGCGCAGCAGGGGGGGCGCTTTTGTTTGGTCTTTATTCCACTTCCTTCAACACAGATTTAATGTGCTGTGACTGGTGATTAATAAACCGCTGAAGTCCAATTTTCAGAGCGTTTCAACATCTTTCAATTCTTCCAAACAACCGAATCTACAAACTCATTATGCGCAGCCATAGGACGGGTTGGGTTGTTATTATTTTTTGCCAATAAGGAAAAGGAACATGCCCAGAATAGGAGGTCAGGGATAAAGTGGTTGAATTCAGAAAGTAAGCCCCCACCACTCTCCCCCCATCTACCGTCCCACCCGTACCTTTGGCCTTGGCGCCACCTTGGCAATGCTTTGTAGCCGTTCTGTGGCATTTCACCAGAGGCTTGGATTGATTTTGTGCTATATTGATTAACCGGGAGCTGTTTTGCTCCCAGTCACAAAACATCACTTTAAACAACAATTTATATGTAGAGGAACGGGCCACGGCGGACCACATTGTGGATAAGTTTACAAAGTCATGCATCGAGGAAGATGTTTGATTGAGTGGAGGTGTTTATAGAACCCCCCCTAAAACACTCCAATCAATCAGCCCCTCAGACAAGCCCGCCTATAGACCAGACAAAGAAGATTGGAGCTGGCATTGGGATATGCTGTGGGAATTCAATGCCTTGTGTTTATTTATCTATGTGGTCTTGAATTCCTCGACCTTTTCTTGTACCCAGAGGCCCAATTAACTGAGCATAACAATGGCTGTGGCTCAACTCTCGGTCGCCCCAAACTGGCACTGATAAACACACCAGATATAGAGACAGACACACAAGTTTTGCCGGGTGAAAGAGGTCTCGACTGCCAGAGAAAAAGATCACATGGTTGGTTGCCTAGTGAGATATCTTGACATGCTGTGGACTCTTGCTTCAGAGTAAGTCACTGAAATTGCACTAATGGTGCAAGCGGGACATTTGTGCCCAGAGAACTCACCATAAAGACGAAAACATGGGGTCAAGAGGACCCCATGTCCAGCTCACATTCTGACAGCACCAGCAAATGTATTGTCACATCAACTTTAATGTCAGGGATGTGTAAATGTGTCCAAAATGAAAATCGATTTGTATAATTCAATATTAACGATTAATCGATTAATCGTTGGGGGGGGGACTTTTTTTTAATGAACCCTACAAATAAAAATATTCTTCCCCCCAAGGGGTACCTAAGTCAAAAAAGTTTGGGAACACCTGATGTAGATGCTTAACAATAATTTTAACTCTTGAGAGTTAATAAGGGTCCATTTGGTTACTAACTCCATCTTTTAACACTAGCATGTCTGAATTAAAATCACTACTACTATGACGGCTAACGGTCAGGCTGACCGGTGTTTTTCGTGCAATTCCATTGGCCACTCTCTCCCTGCATCTCTTCACACCTCTCCCCCCGTGGCGGGGGGTTGACGACTTGCCATTGTCTTCTAAATGTCACATTCCAACTAATTCAAGGCAGCGTTTCAACTCGACAGGACAACTCAAAGTTATTTTTCAACATGTATTTATTTAGCTATGCTCAATAGATAGGTGGAAACAATACGCCAGTCAGTCAACACACCATATTTCACCATATTTTTGATGCGCTGATATATGAAATGAATATGCGCGACAGCTGTGCGTGCGTGCGTGCAAATCAGAAAAGTTTAGGCTACAGACAAAGGAGTTGGGAGTTTGGGAGCGGCCGGCTAGCCACATATTAGCCTATATATATTTTAAAAATACCCAGCATAATTGTTGGGAAGGCTAAGCCTGGCCTAGCCGCCGCCTATGATCGATGTCATTTATATATATTTGATTTATTGTGCCAGCAGAGAGATCCGTAGCAGCAGCACGGTTTATATATACACCATAGGATAGATCAAGTCATGTGACGCATCACCGCCACAAATAGTGCTACAGCGTTATCTAAAATGCACTTCCGCATACCTCACCGTCAGTTACTTGGATATTTTCTCCCTCTCCACGAGAGAGGGAAGGAGAGAGAAAAAAGAGAGCCGTGATGCGTCAGTTCCACTGGTCGCGTGCAGAAAAGTTATTTTCTTTTTCATTTCAGTTTACCAAACTATAATTATAGTGACGATGTGAGCGCTATATATTCAATATAGCGCTAGCTATAGCTAGTTTCTGTACCATACCACGTTCCTATGTCGCGCATTTCATATCAGCGCATCTTACCGTCTCGTTTCTGTATTGAATCAACCAAATTTGTACCGTAGTAAAAAAAAACAATGTCTGTTTACTTGGATCCATGAACATAAATTATAACATAATTATGCTAAAGATGGCGTGTATAGTCAACATGTATTTATATCTATTGAGCTATGCGCTTGGTGGAAACAATACCACACACCATATTTCTTTTTCCGTTTCGAGAAATAAAGTCAGACATGAATACTGTCTGTGTTAATTCAAGAATGTTTATTGTTTCTTAGTGTTACACAATATAACAATATAAAGCATGCAAGGTGTGACATAAAATCAGGAAAACATCCTATGGCATTAGTTTCTGTACATTTATCTGGATGGCACACAAAATGTTGTCTTTCTCTTCTTTCGCTTAGATACACTTGACACATGTCATAGTAAATGTACCAGTGCATGTTCCACACGCCCGTTTGTCACATTTATGGCAGCTGATTAGCGTCTTGTTTCCACATCCGTCAAGCTGACACTGCCTTCTCTTCTTGGGGGTAGGGGTGTCTGGTGTCTGTCGACCATTCTGGGCCCTCTTGGCAGCTCTTGGCGTTGTAGGCTGGTTCTGTGGTGTGGTCGGCAGCGGCTGCAGTGCGCTGCGCTGCTGGCGCCGAGGTGTGCGTGGTGGCACTGACGCAGAGTCCTTTTCATCCATGTGTTCCTTACGGAGCTGTAGTGCCAAGTCCTGTAGGAACTCCCTCCTGGTGAGCTGCGGTTTGTCCAAGCACTGTTTGAACAATACATAGGCATTGATGGCAGCCAGGTCCAGCATGTTGTAAAAGACAGCCACTGGCCAGCGACTGGTGCCAACTCTGACGCTGTAGTTTCGTGCCATCTGATCCAAAATGTCCACTCCCCACTTGGTGTGGTTGTAATCAGTTACAGACTCTGGCTTTTCTTTGGGGTCTGTACCAATCCCGATGGAACGGTGCATGGTGCTCAGGATGCAAACGTTTTTGTTGGGTTTGCTCTGGTAGATGGTGAGCGTGGCATCATTGCTCTTCATCAGTTGCGTGTGGAATAGCCTTTCTTTTCCACGTACGCATGGAGGCAACTCTCGCCTCTGTCTGTTCACAGTTCCAAGTATCGTTGTGTTTCTTGCTCGGAGAGACTGCCCCAACTTCATCGAAGTGAAAAAGTTATCCATTGTGATGTTCCGCCCTTTGTCGAGGAATGGTTCCACCAGCCTCTGGACAACATCTTGAGACAGCGGCACGCCATCACTGCAAATGACAGGGAGAAGGTGTAATGGTTATTACAACGCAAAATATATACATATAGGCATTGATGACATTTTAAATACATGATTATTATTATTATTAGAGGAAAATAAATTACCTGCTGCGGTACTGGCCCTTTCCAAGGTAGGGAAATCCATTTAGGAAGTATTTGCTGTCCAGGTCAGCAGCAATCCAGAACTTAATTCCAAACTTGTCTGGTTTATTGGCCATGTATTGCGTAAACCCACATCTTGCCTTTGAGGGGAAGAGCTGCTCATCCACCGTGATGTTCACTCCAGGCACATAGCAAGATTTGCAGTTGTCTGTGAACTGATTCCAAATGTCCGTTATTGCCGCAAACTTGTCTGCTTCTTTGCGAGCGAGTCTGGTGTCCTTGTCATCAAATCGCAAGTAGCGCATGATGGATTTGAAACGGTCACGAGACATTGTTTCTTTTACCATCTCATTTCCCCATTCGTTGGCCCACAGTTGATTCAATGGATAACCACATGTCGTCAACGCACGAATGAAAAACACACTGATGAATGCTTTCAGTTCTGTAACAGACAAATCCCAATCTTGATTCTGTCCATCACTGCGGGCAAACTTCACTGTGCAGTCTCTGACGGTTTCCAATATGTTGGGGTCAAACATACACAGAAAACTGCTCAGCTCGTCGTGGATTCTGACCTTGGCAAAAGCAGTGGGACCTGGTCTGGCTGCGAAGATATTACGCATGGGCACTCTGCCGCGGCCAGCCCCAGGTTGCATAGATGACCATATGGTTCCATCTTTACTTGTCTCAGTCGTGGTAGACTCGGGCTGAGACGTTTCAGGTAAGTCCTCTGTGTCACATTCAGACTCACTATCTGAAGCTGGCGGGTAGTACACTTCAGCCTGTGGTGCGTCTCCTCCGAAATCCCCAAACGGTGCGTCATCATCGCTGTCTACATCGCCGAAAGCAGTCTGCCGTTGAAGGAGGTTGGCTGCTTCTGCTGCAGTGTAACGTCGTTCTCTTGTCCTTCTCATCATGTCGTCTGACGGTTATGTTTCTGAAATGACCAGTGACTGTGACTTTATACACATTTTCTGCATCAAAGTTGTATAGGCTAATTTAAATGTCAATTGATTTCTGATTGGGCTATTACAAATAATGGGGGGAGTTTCCCCGCAAGGTGACAAGAGCAGGAATGTGCAGAATTATTTATACTGATTGATTCAATAGTTCAAACACAATCAACACAATAACAATCGAATGGATTTCTGATTGGGCCATTCTGCACATTCCTGCTCTTGTCACCTTGCAACTACGATGCAAAAAATGTGTATAAAGGATTTGATGTCACACATGCATGCTTGTGATGTAACACCAAACATTTCAGGCCTACATGGTAATATTCGTTCAAAAACTATAGCCTACGGTACAAAATAAATGTAGGATGTAGCATTTATTCATATTATACACAAGTCATTTCATTGAAAACAGCCAACAGGAAATGTCATGCACAGCTCAGTCACAATGCTATAAACTTTATTATCCCATATAATTATGCTAAAGATGGCGTGTATAGTCAACATGTATTTATTTAGCTATGCTCAATAGATATAGGTGGAAACAATACGCCAGTCAGTCAACACACCATATTTTCTTTTTCTGAGCGCTATATATTCAATATAGCGCTCACATGTCACTATAATTAATTACCCTTGCGCAGCAATTACACTGTCCATCTTTGTATTGAGACAATAAAATAAATACGACATTAGCGTTATATATTGTCATTTTTATATAGAGGGGATACATTATAGGGAAGGAGGTCTATCGCGTTGGAATGATTCATGTCATTGATTCATGTCATTTTTACACTGTTCGTTTAGCGTGCCCTCCGAAAAATAAAGTAAAAATATTTTTGATGCGCTGATATATGAAATGAATATGCGCGACATAGTCACAATGCTATAAACTTTATTATTCCAACATAATTATGCTAAAGATGGTGTGTATAGTCAACATATTTCTTTTTCCGTTTCGAGAAATAAAGTCAGACATCGTTATTTCTGCAAACCGCATATAAGAAATATAACATCTAAAACAACATTTAGTTTATGTAAGTTTGTAATGTAAGTTTGCCTACATGTGGACTTCCACATGTAGGTTGGAATGCAAATGACACATTAGCTTGAACAATGCCCGTCTCCAGCCGGGAGGAAGGTGTGAACAGCACGGCTTGTGGGGGAGAAAGGGTGAGGGCTCTAAGAGCGGTCCCACGGACCGCAAAAGAGCAGACATTTTAGTAGAATTATGTCTAAAATCATATTTCCAAAACGTTTCAGATGAAAAAAAAAACAGAGATGGTTTGAATCGAACATTTAGAAAAAGTCATGCAAGGGGAACTTTCTCAGGACTTCATGGGCAAAGAAAATCCACTTCAAAATTTCAAAATCGGTCAGCCTGACCGCTCCGACGCGCTAGTGTTAAATGAGGACCACTGGTGGTCCCTGGACCAGTGTTGAGCCAATTGATCACCATAGCAACCCCAGCCTAGGCCTGATTAGGTAAATTCCCAACACCTGCTAAATCTTCCAAACATGTATCTTGATTGGAATCAATCTCCACTCACACTCAGTGGTCCTCATTCACAAAGGAGAAATACGCCATAGTGTAACGGAAGCGTAAAGGTCATGCGTATAGATAGCGGAAAATCCGTCCGATCACGCTACGGTTAAGTCCCGTGTTATTCAGGGAACCAGTTGTAATCACTTCATTTGTGCGTATCGCCGAGTGTATCCTTTTCGCATTTTTTCCAAGCAATTCGCCTGGTGTCGCCTGGTTTGATGGAACATCCACGACCATATAAGGCAACAGGAAATATCGAAATACGTCATCATAGACTGCACAGAGGATTCCCAAGTTTTAAATTATATACAACAGCCGCGATGAGCTTGTAGAGCAGTTAATTTTGACAGGCGGGTCTCTGCACGGACAGATCTTCAAGCAAACAGCGCGAGTTATATGTATATAATTATAAACGAAACTTGCCAACTTGGCACGCATTGCTTCACTCCTTGTTAAATGTCAGAACGTTAATAAGTTAACTGATGTTACAGTTACTTTCACATAATGAGAAAGAAGTTAATTTGTACTGTTCACCACACGACCAAATGCTATATTAAAACTCGGCAATGATAAAAGGCCCTATTGATTAGTCTACTGCGGTGATTGATTCCCTGCCCTGCACTGTCGGATTTGGAAAGCAAATATATGGACATGCATGGACACAGGACATATTTTCTTGTGGGATTTGGACTAAAGGCTATATTTCATCCGATCCAACTACGTCGTATGTTTACTCAGCTGCAGGTAAGAGTTGGCTATTCTGTGTGGCGTCTGCTTGTGATCAATATACATTATTATAAATTAATACCACGACGCAAATGGAGGCAGATAGGTGCTGCAGCAAAGGCATTTAGGCCTACGTGAAACTTTAATTGGCTGAGTCTCTGTCAACATGCTGATCAGCGAGTTACAGTGGTAATAATAGGCTAATCATCATCAACAGCCTTTCTTGTCTGTCCGTCATGTTTGTGAACAAGCGCGAGTGGAGGTGAGCTGGCTTAAAACTATGATATGACTATTGACTGGCCCAGTCATATCATAGTCTGGCCGACTTTCAAACACGCTGATGCCATTCATTCAAATAGGCTAATGTGGTCTTCTATTTTTTATATAGGGCTAATTTCCCCCCACACCAACACATTCTCACACATGTCATAATTTTACCTCGCCTTCTGACGTTTGGCAAAATACTTCAATTACCTCAATTCTTGACGTATTTCGGAAAAATAATACGTCATGGCGTGACTTAAGTGTAAAAAGGTCACGCTCTGACGTTTTTTATTTTTCTGTCTAAAATAATCTGAAGCTATATTATTATTCATGTCATGTTAGAGCAGGTCTGAAATAAATGTCAGAGCTGATATCGACATATAAATATGAAATAAATGCTTAAACATGTCACTATGTCTAATGTTATAACCATTGGGTTAACCAATGCTAACAGCTTCCCTGCTAAAGTATGCAAATTCCGCTAAAATCCGCCTTTTTGTACACCATCGTTTTGGAAGATAATACTAGTCTTTTACTAACTGGCTAACAGAAATAGCAGATAAAGAAGTATTAACACTGATAGTTTGTAAAAAGTGTGTTTATTTTGGTCCGCCTAAAGCTAATTCATGCTAATGTTCCAGCTGGGGGCACTGGTGGAAAATGCGGAAATGGCTTCCTATTTCCAATAGCAGAAGAAGAAGACTCGAACGAATTTAGTGTAAACATTGTAACATTATGTCACCATAACGTGGTTATTATTAGTTGCTTTGGAATGTACCTGCCATGAAAATTAAGGTCATAATAACGCAGATCGCATCGATATGTAATATAGTGCGATAATGCACTTGTTTAGCTACAGCTATCGTTGCGGCGTTGCCAGTTTCTGCGAGAGAAATAAGCAACCCGCCCGGTATATGAAAACAAGACCAAAATAAGCGAAAATAGCCGATCTACAAGCAATTAACAACACAAATCTTGTCCAAATCTGATATGGGGGCTGATATGGGGTCCCAGGAAATGTGTGAAAATCACTGGAAACTTTAGAAACAAGCCCCCCAAAAACGCAACCTGCAAGGCTGCAACTACCAATAAGCTCAAAGTCGCTTATAATAAGAGGACTTGGCAACCCTCGCAACAGGAAGTTAAGTCATTTGACACTACTCGGTGAATATAAATAATAATAAAAACATGTAGGACCAACTTCCTGTAGCGAGGGTTGCCAAGTCCTCTTATTATAAGCGACTTTGAGCTTATTGGTAGTTGCAGCCTTGCAGGTTGCGTTTTTGGGGGGCTTGGGCTTGTTTTCATATACCGGGCGGGTTGCTTATTTCTCTCGCAGAAACTGGCAACGCCGCAACGATAGCCGTTAGCTACATTATTTAGGCGGACCAACATAAACACACTTTTTACAAACTATCAGTGTTAATACTTCTTTATCTGCTATTTCTGTTAGCCAGTTAGTTAGCATTGGTTAACCCAATGGTTATAACATTAGACATGTTTAAGCATTTATTTCATATTTATATGTCGATATCAGCTCTGACATTTATTTCAGACCTGCTCTAACATGACATGAATAATAATATAGCTTCAGATTATTTTAGACAAAAATAAAAAACGTCAGAGCGTGACCTTTTTAAACTTAAGTCAGGCCATGACGTAATATTTTTCCGAAATACGTCAAGAATTGAGGTAATTGAAGTATTTTGCCAAACGTCAGAAGGTGAGGTAATCATGATGAGACAATGTTGCCCACACACACACACCGACAGTCAGACTGACTCAAAGGAGCTCCATAACGAAACAATTTAAATAGGCCTATACTGCAGACATTACTACACTAAACAACGTTGGATTCGTACAGTGCAGAATGCAGATAAGTGTATGTTCTTATTATAATTGTGAGTTTGCTTTTTAACATGCAGCGCGAGTCCGCGAGAGCCGATCTACAAGCTCACAACGCGTTGCACTGCGAGTATAAAGCTGTCAAGTGAGCAGCGCAATCGCGCATGCTATAGAAATATCCTAATAAATAAATAAAAAGGTGTCGGGCTTGCAGGGGCAGTTTCTGTATGGGACTCATTTTTTTATGTGCTGACCAATGTTTTGGACACATGTCTACATATTTTATCTGAGATTTGGGGACTTTTAATTGAGTCAGCATGAAGACTAAAGCCTTCTGAATAAATCTACGCAAGCCGTACACGACCATGAGAGCTGGCGCAGCTTTTAACGGAATTTCCGACCAACCCACGTCACCGTCAAGTTCACGTTCAAGTTCATGAATTCCCACGTAATGTGGGAATCCACGTAAATGCCTGTCCGCTCACGCTCCGCTCACGTAACGTCACTTTATGAGCGTAAACGCCGTTGTGAATGAGGACCAATGACTCACACTCCTCATGCAGCTACACAGACACATCCCAGGCACACTTTGGTAGGCCTATAGCCCTGTCCTGTTTGGATGACAATATTGCCTTTCCAACAGATTTTCATTTAAAAAAAATGAATAATTTCCCGATTATCGATTATTAATTTTCATAATCGATTTCGGGTCCTATTAACGATAATCGATTAATCGGACCCATCCCTAATTATTTGTCGCCTCTCCTCAAAAACAGAGGCTACATGAACCAGGTGATATAATCCACTGGTTCTCAATGTGGAGTCCAAAGACCTTGTGGTCCTTGAGGGGGTTCCAGTGGGGGGTCTCCAGCAAAATGAGGAACAGTTCAATCACTTAATCCATTTTGGCATGACCTCGAAATTTAAAAAAAATCTAAATCCTCCAGTTTTCTACAAGACCTACAAGACCTACAAGCTCATAGCGCGCCACGAGTGGCGCGCTATGAGCTTGTAGATCTGCTATTTTTCAATAGCTAAATTATAACATAATGTTTAAAACACCAAAAGGGGTTCCCGCCCAGAATGGGTTAAGCCAAAAATAGCAGCTCTGTCTACGGTCAAATACGTATTCATTTGGGGTCCCTTGTCATGAAAATACTTGAGAACCACTGATAGAATCCTTTAGAAGTTGATGACCATGCACACCAGGTTCACTTATTAAATCAATTCTGGGAGATGGAGAGACAAGGGCCTCATCATATCCAGAGGATGACTGATTACACAGAGCAGGTGTCTTCGACGCTGAGACCATAATTTAGTGCCTCTTCAAACTGATGAACGACATGTAGAGAGCAGCGTGCTCTGCCGGGGCAGCGAGGGCTTGGAGATTTGCACACTCACACACACCTGTGTTTGTGTGGTGTGTGGCCTTGTGTTGCAGTTCATCCGTCATGCGTCCATACCTTAGAGTATATATGAATAGAGACGTCACCCGAGTTCTCCTCCCATCCACTTGCATTAAGTTGCTCAAAAGCGCATGAGGCGATTTCACTCCTCCTTCCTTGTAGGAACAGAGTGCATTCTGGGATTGATTGGGCCAAACACATGAACGCGCTGCCATTGCACTGAAACCGCGTTCACGTGTCATCATGAACGTGCGCAAAGTCAACGGACCAGCGCGTTCATGTGTTTGGCCCAGCGCTGCAATACCAAATTCGGCCACTATGTCCATTGCGCCTCAGGGTTTCCTCCGGGTGCCGTCTCTATTCATATATATTCTAAGGTCCATACGCATGCTTGGGCCTGTATAGGAATGAAAAAATAAAATAAAGAATAAAAAAAGGGGTGTAATAGTTTATTGAACTAATTGATTTGATTGATTATAAAGAAACAAAACATCTATTTTAATTAAATAACACATCAAAAATAATCTTTAGACTAGAGGATCACAATGGAAGAATCCTCTGTGATTACATGGTGTTTGCTTTATGTGGACGATGTTGTTTACACAATGTTGTTTGCCTTTTGTTATTTGCTCCATCTGTTGTTGGATGATTCGCCATTGTCTCATTCCAAGTAACTCTGGTGTGTGTGCGGGTGCGTGTGTGCGGGTGCGTGCATGTGTGTGTGCGTGCGTGTGTGCGTGCGTGCGTGCATGTGCATGGGCACATGGCAGTTTGACTGCTAAATTGATGTCCGTTCTCAGTCAGGGGACCAAGTGAACATGCATGACTCTCTCTCTCTCTCTCTTTCCCTGTTATGAGTCTCTTATTTCCAGGTCTTAGGCGTTAATTCAGTGATAACGCCACCATGTGTAATCCATATGAAGTCCCACTGAACGCAAACACATAAGGCTTAAGACTCGCCAGGGTATTTTACGCATTGAGTGTTCATATGTTAATTAAAGGGCAAGACCACTTTTTGAGAGGTTTGGGTTGTTTTCTTACCTTTTATTATGGGCAAACTAGTACATTCTATGAGTTATTTCGCTCCGTTGTGTTGTTTATTAGCAATTTAAGAAATTAAAAATATTCGCTCATTGACTTCCATTGTAACGGGGAAACAGCTCTCAAAGTCACTCTTTTATAGCACATAAACCAAAGCTGATTCTGACAGTTTATGACATCAGGAAAACTCATGCGGTTTTATTTTCGTCTTTTAAGATAGATTCATAAAGTTACTATTTTGGTTGAAGATATACTGAAGCAGTACTCCGGCGTTCCCAACTCTCGCAGGGACATCTTGCGAGGTTTTGTTTGTAAACAAGTCGCCACGCTGTTTGAGATGCACCCATGGCAGCTGCAGCCACGCATACGAGCAGTCTAGGGCCTCACTCACACCTTCACAACAGATTGATGTATAGCTGATGCATGAGACTTGTTTACCGATGTAAGCTCGCAATTCATTTCCAATGGGAGTCACATGGTTTGACACAACATTTTTGTTGTATGAGGGGGTGGGGGCAGTCGAAACACAGCCGAAAGCCGTACAACACAAATGTTGTGTCAAACCATATGACTTCCATTGGAAATGCATTGGGGCAAGATGTAAACAAACCCTTTGTTTACATCTAGCATCCAACAATGTTGAATGCTATACAGACACAGACACTTCTTCTAAAGTGTCTCCCTCAAACACGTCCATTGTGTATGTTTTTAGTGACAAGCGGACAAGATCGAATCCATTAGTTTATCCAGTTGGTTTTATTCTACTGCAATCAAAGGTTACAGCTTATGATGTAAGCATTGGGATTCCGTTCCATTTCTCCTTTCAATTTGATGTTTCTTTCTCTTCTGGTCTCACCTCTTAACGCATGGAATATAGTGTCACGGTGTGTGTCAGGTTGGGGACCCAGATGCAGAACAAGCAGGCAGGCAGGTAAAGTCCAGTATTTATTAGACAAAGAACACTTAACAGCTTACATGGTGACGAGGCAACAGCAGGACGCAACAGCAGGACAAAACAGGCAGGAACACACAGTAACATCAAACTTGGATCTGGCAGTGTGAGAGCAGAATGAGTCCAGTACTTATAGACTACAGGCTGATAGAAACAAACACAGGTGAGTGTCATCAGGCAACTGCAGGCTAATGACAGAATGGAGACAGGTGTGTAACAGGGGATGAGGTGAGACAAGACAGGCAACAACTAGGCAAAACAGGAACACATCACTACAAAATAAGGGTAAACAGTAGAGATGCAACGATACTGATTTTTCAATTCCGATCCGATCCGATATATTAATTTTTGAAATTTCCCGATACACTCCCGATATCCGATATTCCCGATACACTCCCGATATCCGATATTTGCTGTAGGCTACATAGCAAAACAAATTAAAAAAAAAGCATTAACTTTCAATAAGCCATTTATTAATTGGCAAATAGGAAACCAAACCAGTGTCTTCACTTCACTGGCTTGTGTAAAGTTAACATCAGGTATCAGCCTGGCAGTGCAAATACTTAAATGGCAACTTAAGTAACAATTTTAAAGTGCCATAAGTAAGTTAGAACAAATACAGTATTGTAACACAAATAAAATGTAATAAAATTTGTCATAAAAGAAAACAATGTGCATAGCTGCTTCTTAAAATTGTACACACACAAAAAAAACAGATCTGTTACTTAATGCAGCCAAGACTGTACAGGAAATCAGGAATCCACATATCATCAAGGCTTGTTGAGGTATCTGGTTTTAACAACAAAAAACTGTTCTCGGCAGTGCAAATTCTTACTGTCAATGGGAAATACAAAAAAGTGGGTTGACACAACAAACATAGCTGTATACCTAGAATGTGCATAGGTTTACTTAACTGGCTTGTGAACATCAGGTAGACTGCCTGGCAGTGCAAATACTGGCAACTTAAGTCACTTTAAGTGACTATTTTAAAGTGCCTCATCAAAATGGCATTATGTTGCCATTATGTATGTTAGAACAAATACAAATACAATATTGTAACACCAAAAGAAAATGCCTACAATTTGTAATAAATGAAAACAATGTGCATAGCTGCTTCTTAAAATTGTAGACACACAAAACAAATCTTACAGGCAGCAGCCAAGACTGTACAGGAATCCACATATCATCATGGCTTGTTGAGGTATCTGGTTATAACAAATAAACCTGTTCTTGGCAGTGCAAATTCTTACTGCCTGTGGCAAATACAAAAAAACAACAAACAACAGTATACCTACAAAATTATAACAATGTGCATAGCACTGTTTCTCAAAATGGTAAATATAAAACTAATACTGTAGGCCTGTCACTCTGTTTTAATGCAGCAGCTATAAAGAAGGAAACCATATATCATCATGGTTTGTTAACACAGGTATCAGATCAGGGTAACTTAAGGACCTGGATTGTTAACACCAGGATACTCTCACTTAAGAATACTTTGGCAGGTTTTTCTTGAGGAAAATGAGCATTTCTGCATTCTCTGCTGTAAGGCGGTTTCTCTTTTCATCCACTATGTTGGATGTGGTGCTAAACAGTCTCTCACTTTCAACTGAGGTGGAAGGTGCACTGAGGAATTTTAATACAATGGCAGCAACTGCAGGAAAGCGATCATGGTTTTTTTCCCAGAACAGGAAAGGGGACTCTTTTTGAATTATTGCTGGCTCGTGCAAATATGTTTGCATTTGAACTAGAGTACCATCATCACCATTACTCCCTGTTCCAGGATCACCGTGCTCCTTCAGAATGTCCTCATACAGAGTCATCAAGCTTCTCTTCTTGGGTCTGCTCTGACTTGGATGGGCTGCTTCCTCTTCCTCCATGCGAGGCACCTTGTCTGCTGGCTCTTCCTCTGTTGATGCTGATTGATTGAAACATATATTCAGATTGTAGAATGGGTATAGTTCAAGTACAGGTCAATACAAAATGGATAAAACCAGAAAAAAACCCCACTAAAGACTTGTTTACATCAGGGTCCTCCATTTTTTCATCAGAACATTTAAACTAAAGATGTACAAATAAAATATACACTTACACGCTGACGCTTCTTCAGTAGATGCTGGCTCTGTTGAAGCTGAAGTTGCTGCTCCATCATTCAGTGTTTTCTGCCGCTCCATCTTCCTCATCTCTCCCAAAAGGACATCCCTGGCTTTCTTGGCTGTGTCACCACCTCCTGTGAAGAATCTGACACAAAAATAAAATATGATGAGCACAACTATAGTCAAGTGTACACACACACACACACACACACACACACACACACACACACACACACACACACACACACACACACACACACACACACACACACACACACACACACACACACACACACACACACACTAAATCTAGTATAATGCATGCATATCACATCACACACAAAACAGCACACAGGGTATGTATTGTAATTTAAAATCATTGCATAGGACTACATGCTGTCTTTCTTACCTGTCTTTGTAGCGTGGGTCCACTAAGGTGGCCACGGAGTAGTAGGATACACCTTCGATGCTGCCGAATCTTTTGTTGACAGCTTCCAGAAGGGTACGCTTCATTGTTTTGATTCCGCTGTCGTCCATGGTCTCCTGGCTGAGATGTCTCTTCAAGACGGTGATGGCTGGGATCACGTCGGCTGCAGTGGAGGTCGCTGAGCTGATTTTTTTAGTTAGCTCCTCGAATGGAGCCAGTACTTTAGAAGTTTTTTCTAACAATGACCACTCGTTGGTCGACAGTTCGGCAGGCAAGGTGAAGTCAGCTTGGTATGAGCAGAGGGCTCTCTTCTGTTCAAGAAGGCTTTGGATCATATACAGAGAGCTGTTCCATCTTGTCTGGACATCTTGCTGTAGGCGTTTTGTATCCTGATTCAGCTCTCTCTGAATGTCTTCTAAGCGAGACTGGGCAACTTGGGAATGTTTGAAATGTGTCACGATTCTTCTTCCATTTGCGAGTGCATCGTGTACACTGCGTTGGGAGAGAAGCCCCTCATTAACAATTAGCTGCAAAGTATGGGCCAAGCAGCCCAAACTCGCAACCGGCACCTCGTCCATCCCTTTCTTCATGTTGCTGGCGTTGTCTCTCAAAACAACATGTACTTTAGAGAGCGGGATCTCCCAGTTGTCGAGCATCTCTCTCATGGTATCTTTAATTAAAGCGCTGGTGTGTGATCCCCTGCACTTTTTCACATGTAGCACCGCGCTGTTGAAAGCGTAGTTATCATGACTCAGCCAATGCACTGTGAGGCTAATGAGCGACATTGGGCTAACGTCGGATGACCATATGTCGGTTGTAAAGCTCATGTGTTCAACATGTTTCAACTGGTCTAGCAACCGCGACTTCACCTTGTTCTGGAGTTTTGGTAACGCAGTTTCGGTTATGTAGGTTCTAGACATAAGTTTGTACCTCGGCTCCAGATGTTGGATTAGGCTGCGGAAACCCACATCGTCCACCACCGAGAGAGGCTGATCATCGAGCACGATGAAGGCGAGTATCTTATCCGTAATGGCTTTAGCCTTCGGGTGGTCATCTGGGAGTTTGTCTTGCTTTTTGAAGGCGTCTGGGAGCTTCTGTTGTCTCTCTTCTTTAGCCTGCTCAAACTCCTTGTGTTCTTTCGCGTGTTTTTTCTCTAGATGCCTTGACAAATTGCTCGTATTATACGAGGCAATACTTTGTCCGCCCCTTGGAACCATAAGTTCACATAATTTGCATTTAGCTTTGTTGCTTTTTGGGGTCTCTATGGTGAAATATCTCCAAACTAACGACATGCTGCTGCTGGCTTGTTGTTGCGCCTCCTCCAAACAAACAGTGCTGCCGTACGCCACTCACTGACTCACCCTCCCCACCTCCTTCTATTATGCTCCCCACATGGCATGATCGATGCGCGACAGGTCTGCTTTACGGCATGCTGTGAAGCAGTGGAGCAACAACGAATCCGGATAATAAAGACATTGTAATAATAATAATAATAATAATTATGTGCTAAAACGTTTGGTTATGGGCTCACAATTGCGTGATTATATTATTATTTATGAAACAGACTAGAGACCTTTGTATGTATATATCTGAACGTGGATTTGTGATGAACCAGACGAGACTTTTTTTTTTTTTTCTTTTTTTTAAATCGGAACGTGGATCGGTGGCGTCACCGATCATCTCCGATACATTAATTAAGCCATATCGGAGGCCGATCCCGATATAATATCGGATCGGTTGCATCTCTAGTAAACAGTACACAGTTCACAGTAAGATCATGACAGTACCTCCCCCCCAAGGGATGGGTACCAAACATCCCAACAACAAAAATACATCAAAATACCAAGCAGGGTGGGTGGAGGGGAGTTGGAAAGGAGGGAAACAGGCACAAAACAAACATAGGACTGGCAGGACAAAAACAGCTAAATAACAGATCTACAAGCTCAAACATGGACTGGCCTTAAGCATGGTAGGACAAAAATACTGCATCGGCAGGACAACACATGCTTGGGGCAGGGCAAGCCAAAGGGGTACACTAACAGTGTTAAGGAACTGGACCGTCTGGGGAACAAAATACTAACCGATAGGGAGACACACAGACAAACATGCAGGCAGACACGCAGTCAGACAGGCTGACAGACAGATAGACAGACAGACAGACAAAAAGGAAGACAAACCAAGGAACTGACAAGTGACCTGACAGATAGGTAGACAGGCAGACAAACAAGTAATTTGACATAAAGTCAAATAAGTAGAAAAGTCAGACATAAGGCTAGAGGACCGGGGGGTAGTCTGACAAACGAAAAGACTAGCAGACAGACAAGCAGACACACAGACAGGCAGACATAAAGACAAGCAACTAGTAGGCAGGGCAGGGTAACTAGGAGAGCTAGCAACCTTAGTAACAGGGGAACTGACAAATGGAGGAACACCAAAGACAGGGCTAGGCACTGGGTTAACATGAGGGCTAGGAACAGTTTGTGGGTCAGGGAAACGAACAGACCTCTGTGGTGCGACCTGTGGCAGTTCAGAATGTTCCAGAAGGGTGCCAGCAAATAAAGCTGACCGGGCTTCAGACAGGTCGTCGGCTGAGGAGGGCATAGGCAGGCCGTCCACAAAGACAGGGGACAAGGGCTCAGGCAGGATATTAGCAGCTGAGGGCGCAGGTAGCAACATTGAAGCCTCTGTAGCGGTGTGCTGCGCCGGCAGCGCCCTGGCGCCGCTCTGTGGCGGCGGCAACGTGTCGCTGTGTGGCGGCGGATGCATCTGGGCGTCGCTGTGCGGCAGCATCTCAGCGTCGCTATACTGCGGCGGCAGTGCGGAGGCGTCGCTGGGCGGCAGTGGCCGCATCTCGGCGTCGCTGGGCGGCGGTGGCCGCATCTCAGCGTTGCTGGGCGGCGGTGGCCGCATCTCGGCGTCGCTGGGCGGCGGTGGCTGCATCTCGGCGTCACTGGGCAGCCAGTTGCACTGGCGGAAGCGACGGCGACCACGCCTCCTCCTTGCAGACCCAAGACAGGCAGGTTCAGGAAGCACAGCGTCAAGACAGGCAGGTTCCATACTAATGAACCCCAGCCGTACCGCTGGAGCAGGCTGGTCACAAGCCAACTGAAGGCTAGAAGGCTGGGAATCAGTGGAAACAGGAGTGGCTGGCTCGGGGCCAACAGGCCGAAGATGTTTGCTGGATAGCAAGGATGCTAATATGGAAGTTAATTGTCTGGCCGTTCCATCCACTAATCTTGCGAGGTCTGGTCTCTTCTTCATGAAACAATAAACCTCCTTAAGAGCCATCCTGAGAGCGGTCTCCTGCTGTTTAACACAGGAGGTGTTCTTAACAGAGTCCACATAGCTCTTGATAGCTAGTAGGTCATCATCAACGTCCTGGAGTTCTGTTGGGTCCATGTTGGCCAGATCTTACTGTCACGGTGGGACTCAGGAGATGTAGGACCCAAATGCAGAACAGACTGGTCAAAGGCAGGAGGTCAAATGCAGAGGGATTTATTAACCCAAAACTCAGGATAACATAGAATACACATAGGACTGGAAACACTACTTACAGAACACCATAACAACATTTAAGATCTGGCAGGGGACACAAGGAACTGAGGGTTTAAGTAGACACAGGATAACAATACACAGGTGAACAGACCTAACAATCAACACAGGGATAGGCTGGGAGACTAACAGGACACAGGAGGAGAAAACTAGTAATCACAGGGAGGTGAGACAAGACAGGAAACAGTAACAAGAGAAAACAGCAAACACTAGGACATCCCTACATAATAAAAGTGTGCAACAGACTGATAACGTGACAATAGCACCGCATTGATCTGTAGAGTGCACTGATCTTTGAGTAACGCCCAAACACACCCACTAATTCAGGATCATGTATGTTGACGTATAGCACCATGGCACAGAGCACATCCAGGGTCATGTATGTTGACGTATAGCACCATGGCACAGAGCGCGTTTAGCACCATGGCACAGAGCGCCAATAACTGCATCCATACCGTAATAGCTAAATGGCATTGGTCACGCCTCCACGTGGTAAGTTAAGTAATAAGGTTAATAGGGGCCTCTGTGTAAGTTAAGTAATAAGGTTAATAGGGGCCTCTGTAAGTTAAGTTATAAGGTTAATAGGGGCCTCTGTGTAAGTTAAGTAATAAGGTTAATAGGGGCCTCTGTGTAAGTTAAGTAATAAGGTTAATAGGGGCCTCTGTGTAAGTTAAGTAATAAGGTTAATAGGGGCCTCTGTGTAAGTTAAGTAATAAGGTTAATAGGGGCCTCTGTGTCTTGGTCTCTCTTTGTCTAGTATCAGAGGCTTAATACCACAGACTTATCAGACCATATGGTCAGAACAGCCTTATGATTGGTCCAGATCGGCAGCATGCTGTCATTAGAAGTGTGCAAACATGCTGAGACACGTTACGCTACTGCTGCCAAACACCAAGACCAAGGTCTGCCCCTACATATCAATACACACGCTACTGCTGCCAAGCACCAAGACCAAGGTCTGCCCCTACATATCAATACACACGCTACTGCTGCCAAGCACCAAGACCAAGGTCTGCCCCTACATATCAATACACACGCTACTGCTGCCAAGCACCAAGACCAAGGTCTGCTCCTACATATCAATACACACGCTACTGCTGCCAAGCACCAAGACCAAGGTCTGCCCCTACATATCAATACACACGCTACTGCTGCCAAGCACCAAGACCAAGGTCTGCCCCTACATATCAATACACACGCTACTGCTGCCAAGCACCAAGACCAAGGTCTGCTCCTACATATCAATACACACGCTACTGCTGCCCAACACCAAGACCAAGGTCTGCCCCTACATATCAATACACACACTACTGCTGCCAAGCACCAAGACCAAGGTCTGCCCCTACATATCAATACACACGCTACTGCTGCCAAGCACCAAGACCAAGGTCTGCCCCTACATATCAATACACACACTACTGCTGCC
This sequence comes from Electrona antarctica, assembly GCF_951216825.1. NCBI lineage: Eukaryota > Metazoa > Chordata > Actinopteri > Myctophiformes > Myctophidae > Electrona > Electrona antarctica. The sequence continues at coordinate 5,266,774 of NC_136810.1, read as the reverse complement.
AAGCACCAAGACCAAGGTCTGCCCCTACATATCAATACACACGCTACTGCTGCCAAGCACCAAGACCAAGGTCTGCCCCTACATATCAATACACACGCTACTGCTGCCAAGCACCAAGACCAAGGTCTGCCCCTACATATCAATACACACGCTACTGCAGCCAAGCACCAAGACCAAGGTCTGCCCCTACATATCAATACACACGCTACTGCTGCCCAACACCAAGACCAAGGTCTGCCCCTACATATCAATACACACGCTACTGCTGCCAAGCACCAAGACCAAGGTCTGCCCCTACATATCAATACACACGCTACTGCAGCCAAGCACCAAGACCAAGGTCTGCCCCTACATATCAATACACACGCTACTGCTGCCAAGCACCAAGACCAAGGTCTGCCCCTACATATCAAGTCTGCCCGCTCCCTAGAGGCCTTTACGTCTTTATTAAAACCCATCTCTTCTCCCTGGCTTTCAATGTTTGACCTAATTAACCTGTGTACTATTTGTGTTGCTTGGATGTTGTTTTACTGCTACTTGTGTTGTTGTATGTTTGCCTCATGATCGTGTACAGCACTTAAGGTTGACCTTCTGGTCGTTGTAAATGTGCTCTAGAAATAAAGTTTGATTTGATTGTAAGGACCAGGAGCAGGGGAGAAGAACACTGCGTCCAGTGCTCTCCTCACAACTCCGTAACTCTGTAAAGTCACATTCATGCTTTGTTGCAGGACAGTGTCGTGCTGGAAATAGCAGATCTATAAGTTCACAACGCGTCGTGAATGCGACGAGTTGTTAGCATAAATTAGAGCTTAAATCTCTTAAAAGATTGAATAAATTAATTCCAGATTTTGTGTGTGGGGGGGGGGGGGGGGTCCCCAGACCACACTTTGAGAACCATTGCTCTAAATGTTAACGAGAAAAGATCCAGGACATGAGATGAAAGTTGTGGCATATCCAATTTGTGTCTGTGTGGGCCGCCCACGCACGCGTATGTGTGCGTATGTGTGTGTATGTGTGTGTATGTGTGCGTATGTGTGCGTATGTGTGTGTATGTGTGCGTATGTGTGTATGTGTGCGTATGTGTGTGTATGTGTGCGTATGTGTGTGTATGTGTGCGTATGTGTGCGTATGTGTGCGTATGTGTGTGTATGTGTGTGTATGTGTGCGTATGTGTGTGTATGTGTGCTCGCGCCTCACTGTGTCTGCAGTTAGTTGTTGACTTCTAATTATTTATGCCCCATCTGCCCTGACTCTGCAGCTCCAATTTAATAGAGTGACTTTTAAATATTAATTGCATTGGATGTTCGTTACTTTGCCTTTGATGGATTTCTCGCCACTGAGGCGACGGCTGCGTCCGTCAACAGCCACCAAACGGGAGGATGTGACTGTCCCTTAAATGACTTCTGTTGTCCTGTAAATAATCGCACGCTCACACTCCTTAAATGAGTCCCTCAAAGTGCCTTTAATATATGGACTGATGGCTGGATCAGCACATCATCAAATCCCTTCCTTTGTGAAGCATCAATATTTTAAGATATAAATAGGATGAGTATAGATTTGGGGGAGTGTTAAAGTTGAAAATTATTCATAATTATGTAAATATGTGAAGGCTTGTGTGGTTCAGCACTTTCTGTGGTATTGCCCAGTAAACATATACGCAGTTATTTTTTTATCTAGTTGTGACTCTGAGCTTGCACAAAATGTAACCAAATGGACCTGTATAAGGGTCCATTTGCACCCCGTCAGAGTTACATTTACAGCCGCTGTGTGGCTGATGAGCATTGATCTGCTTTAATCTGGCTGTCCGGCTGCTGCCATGCTGATGCTGTGTGTGGATGTGTGAGAGGGAGATGAGTCTCTATACACTGGATTAGCTGCAGTTAATGACCACATTATCCTCTCCATGCCTTCCGCTTTCTCCATTAACAATGTTCCAGGTCACGGTACTGTACGTTATACTGTACTCTGCTGCGTGCAACACTCCAGCTCCCATGGAAACATTTATTTGGGCCAACAATAACGTTTCTACTTAACGTCTTCATCAGGGCAAATTAACCAGCGTGCTGTGTGTGTCTGTATGTATGCGTGCCTGCCTGCCTGCCTGCCTGCCTGCCTGCCTGCGTACGTACGTGCGTGCGTGCCTGCCTGCCTGCCTGCCTGCGTGCGTGCGTGCGTGCGTGTATGCATGCGTGCGTGCGTGCGTGCGTGTATGCGTGCGTGCGTGCAGTGTTTCCCTTGTAGTGATTTTATTTGCTCAGCCTAATGAAATTCTAGCTCAATCGTCCAAGTGTCAATTTATGCAAATCTTAAAAATGTATCCATTCCAAAGGAATATTGTTGTTGCTAAGTTTCGATGAATCCTACACAATGCCTTTATCTCTGGAGCGTGCGCGCGCACACACACACACACACACACACACACACACACACACACACACACACACACACACACACACACACACACACACACACACACACACACACACACACACGCACGTACACACACATTAAAGTGTGTCTCTGTTGTTGGCTAATTAACAGCTTATACTTTATCTAATGATAGACGGAAAAGCTTAAGATGCGCCACCAGTAATGAAGTTTACAAGATGGATGCTAATGTGGTATGTCGGTAGACATTCATCATAATGTCGGTAAAGCGCTAAACATGACATTAAAAAACATTTATTGTGAGGCTTGCTTTCCACTTTCCACAAGGTAATAGAGCAGCACCTCCACTCTAGCCCAGGTGCTGGATGACAAAAGGCAGTACAAGAGGAAAAAATATAGTCCGCAACACCGGTATGAAAACTCAGCTCCACTGGTTTATTTGATTCGTGTCCTATTCTGAATTTAGTCTGTGTATTATTGTGCTTAAATATTGCATATTGTGTACACATTCTTTACCTGTTGTATTTTTGTATATTTAAACCTGTCATGTTTATTATTATTATTGTGATATTGGAAATTGGATAATTGGTTTGGGCTTAGGTGGCATTAGTCACCACCTATCGTTAGAGCCAATCAGGTGTACCCCTTCCTGTATAAAGGTGCACACCCATTCCCTGTCAGAGCCAATCAGTTGTACCCCTTCTTGTATAAAGGTGCACACCCATTCCCTGTCAGAGCCAATCAGTTGTACCCCTCCCTGTATAAAGGTGCACACCCATTCCCTGTCACACTATTCCTGAAGAAGATCCTAGTGATCGAAACGTTGAATCAAATAAACCAGTGGAGCTGAGTTTTCATACCAGTGTTGCAGACTTTATTTTTTCCTCTTGCTTTCCACTTTCCACACGTAGCTTGCTTTCCACTTTCCTTATTCTGGCATGGGTCCAGATAAGCAAACAGGGTTTGGAGTTATCTGGCTTTCCATCTACAAACTCTCACTTTTGAAGAGCATCCATGAACTTCAGGATAGACCAGGCTACAGTATTATACCACTTTATCAGCAGGACAGATGCTGAGTCAACGCTGGGTTGCACGCACGCACGCACGCACGCACGCACGCACGCACGCACGCACGCACGCACGCACGCACGCACGCCCGCACATGCACACGCACACGCACACGCACACGCACACGCACACACACACACACACACACACACACGTGTCTGCACAGTAAACTCCAGAGTGTCAGGAATTTATTTACTGTGTAATATATGACTTCAGAGGCAGACAATGAAAAGCTCCGTTTACGTTTGGTAAGCTTGTGCGTTCGACTGAGAAAGTGGGGGGAATGGGGCATAACGGTATGGCGTCGCACCCGAGCCCAATTTGTATACTTCATCATACAACGGTGTTGCGTTGCTGAAAAGAGCCGATCAACAAGCTCACGACACGGCGAGGATGCGGCGCGTTGTGAGCTTGTACGTCTGCTGTTTCTCAGCAGGGCGACCCTGTCGTGAGACCCATCTGTACATTAAGCATCCTTCACTGTCCCTGGTGTTGCATAGTGACCCATTCAGCTGCAGTATATTCGGTTGCGGGCCATTTAAGAATGTCGAGCGCATTACTCGCCCCTCGCCCAGCAGTGGGACGCACACTGATAGGTCCTTCATGGCCCAGCAGTGGGACGCACACTGATAGGTCCTTCATGGCCCAGCAGTGGGACGCACACTGATAGGTCCTTCATGACCCAGCAGTGGGACGCACACTGATAGGTCCTTCATGACCCAGCAGTGGGACGCACACTGATAGGTCCTTCATGGCCCAGCAGTGGGACCCACACTGATAGGTCCTTCATGGCCCAGCAGTGGGACGCACACTGATAGGTCCTTCATGGCCCAGCAGTGGGACGCACACTGATAGGTCCTTCATGACCCAGCAGTGGGACGCACACTGATAGGTCCTTCATGGCCCAGCAGTGGGACGCACACTGATAGGTCCTTCATGGCACAGCAGTGGGACGCACACTGATAGGTCCTTCCACTGATAGGTCCTTCCACTGATAGGTCCTTCCACTGATAGGTCCTTCCACTGATAGGTCCTTCCACTGATAGGTCCTTCCACTGATAGGTCCTTCCCCACAATGCGTTTGTCGGCGGTAAACAAACAAACACAAGGCCCTGGTCCCGGGTTTCTGGTGATAGATGAACGCTGTCTCACCCAAACACTGTGGCCTGTTTTCACATTAAACCTGCGAGGTTCCCTCTGTTGGCCTTCTGCCTGGCTCTGGTCTTCTATTGTGTGTGTGTGTGTGTGTGTGTGTGTGTGTGTGTGTGTGTGTGTGTGTGTGTGTGTGTGTGTGTGTGTGTGTGTGTGTGTGTGTGTGTGTGTGTGTGTGTGTGTGTGTGTGTGTGTGTGTGTGTGTGTGTGTGTGTGTGTGTGTGTGTACGTATGTTTGTGCCTCCATGGAAAGATATGGAAAGGGCGCCTGGGACAACTCCCATCAATCACCAACTTGCGAGGAAATGGAGAGGGATTGGAGGACGGAGAGAGGGATGGGATGCTGCCATCAGAAGCCGGCCAGAGCGAGAGGAAGAGGGGGGGGAGAGATGAAGGGGGGATGGATGGAGAGAGCCTGGCCAGTTCTGATTGAGCCGGGCGGTGTGGTTTATATCCTTTAGAGATAAGACCGCTGTCTTCACACATAACTCGCACGGGGAGCGCTGATAATAGAAGTTGTTTGAATGGGGGCAAATTGAATTAATGCGCCGGCACATCATAAAAGCCCCCCTAACTATAATGCACTTTCAAAGATCCAGTAACGAGCACCGAATGTGCCATTTGGAGTCCCAGGGGATTGCAAATGCCTCCCTCTAGTGTTCGCATTTAACCTCAAAATTGTTCTATGCATGATAATTTCACCACTAAAATATTTAAAATTGTTTTGTAATTTCTTTTTACAGATTGTCTCTTGAGTCGGGGACTGAGATGCACTCAGTGCCGATCTGAAAAAGGAATTTATAGAAAGAAAGAGTTACAGATGTGTTTGTGTCTGCAACCATACGGTATACATTCATGAACTACTTTCAACCTGACATCCCTATTTTCAGTATTTTCAAAAATTCCCCCATAAAGATAGCCTGATAAAGGCTGCATAGGCCGAAACGTTGCTGTTTCCCTAATAAAAGTTGGTCACTGCATTTGAAGACAGTGTGCGGGACTGCGGGTGTTTGTTCCTTTTTCATTTTTGGGCAACGTACCCTCTCCTACACACCTGTCGCCTGTAGGTGTGCAAAAGCCTTGCTTTTTAAAAATCCCCCCCCAAAAAAAGAATCTCACAAGGCATCGCGCCGCTTTGTGGGCTCCTAAATCGCCTAGTTGAGCTGTTTAAAAATAGAATAGGCCTTAAAGTGGAATACCACTCATTGCATTAATGTGTCATTAATATTTACCTTTATATTAGCTCTGATTCATAGCCTTCTACTGCTTCTACGATTCTGCCCTGCAGTATAAGGCTATGGGACTTTCGGTTTTAAATCTCAAATCGAAATCAGACCAGCCTCTCCTCTTTATACGTTTTTGCTACTCACCAAAACAAAGGCGGGTTGTGTCATTAGAAAGCCTACTTTCCTTAGTGGACGCACTCTGAGCCCCCCACCACACGTATAAACTGTACTTTTTGGCCAGAAAGGGATTTTGCCTCATAGAGAAAAATATTCTCTATGAGGCAATTCTCTGGGCAATATCGGTAGAGGGCGCATTGGAGTAACTAAAAGTTTTTTTTTCTGGTGGAAACAAAATCCCTTTTTGGCCAAAAAGTACCGTTTATACGTGTGGTGGGGGGCTCAGAGTGCGTCCACTAAGGAAAGTAGGCTTTCTATTGACACAACCTGTCTTTGTATTGGTGAGTAGGTCAAACGTTCGTGAGATTTCCACTAAAGAGGAGAGGCTGGTCTGATTTCGATTTGAGATTTAAAACCGAAAGTCCCATAGCCTTATACTGCAGGGCAGAATCGTAGAAGGCTATGGACCAGAGCTACCTTTATATATACCTTAGAGATGTGTGGACAATTCTGGAAATTATTACAAAAACAATCCGTCCCCCCTTCTGTGTAGCCTAGAACTGGAGGTCTAGAACCTGTGGTCATGTGATCAATGACATCACAGAGATGTACTCTTTGGCTTGCAAAGTACATCTTCACGATGTCACTGATGACCAGACAGTGGCCGTGTGGTTAGAGTGTCCGCCCTGAAACTGGGAGGTCGGGGTTCGATCTCCGGCCGGGTCATACCAAAGACTGTAAAAATGGGTTGGATTGGGGGTCAAATCAACTAATGATTCCCGAGCGCGGCACACGCTGCGGCTCACCGCTCCGAGAGATGGGTCAAATGCGGAGAACAAATTTCACTGCGGTAACGTCTGTGACTAATCGTACGACTTTGACTTTGATCACATGACCCCAAATTCTAGACCTCCAGTTCTAGGCTAAACAGAAGGGTTTATTATTTTTTTAAATAATTTCCACACAACATCTCTAAGGTATATTAATGACACAGTTCAATGTTGAAAAGCAGTGTTTTTCCCTTTAACTGGTCACTTTTTTCCTTTCTAGTTTGTTCTTGAAATGAAGCCTCTCCTCCCACACGTTGAGCGCTGATAGGCTAATTTAAGTTCCGTGAATGGGAGCAAATTGAATTAATGCAGCAGCACACCACAGCCACTAACTCTAATGCTTTCCCAAAAAAAAGCCGTATAACGAGCACAGAGCTAAAATAATTTCACACTTCAGTGAGGGAAGATTGGGGAGGCTCTCGTTTTGGGCCTGCACGCCAACACCGGCGGCCCGCGGCGGCTTGTCAGTTAAACTCGCTCACTTGCTTTCCAAGGACACGGCCATGCGAGGCTTTTAGTGGAAGGAAAAAAAAGCATTTGGACTGGCGATACACACAGGTTTAAGAGGAGAGTGTGGCGGCAGCATGGCTGCTGACGGCTGGCGAGGGTCAGTTTTAGGGTCTCGGGGAGAGAGACGGAGGCACCAGCGGAGGCACATCTGCCGTGAAACACCACTCCCATTATTCTCCATTAACGTGTGTGTGTGTGTGTGTGTGTGTGTGTGTGTGTGTGTGTGTGTGTGTGTGTGTGTGTGTGTGTGTGTGTGTGTGTGTGTGTGTGTGTGTGTGTGTGTGTGTGTGTGTGTGTGTGTGTGTGTGTGTGTGTGTGTGTGTGTGTGTGTGTGTGTGCAGGAACACACTTGCATGGACGTATGTGCACACACACACACATGCACACGGCACGCATCATCTCTGGTTCTCTTCTCCTCCCTCGTGTGCACTCCACCGCCCTGTCCTCATCATTACAGTCATAACGTCGTAAATCCGAAATTACCTCTCCATCATCAGGGAGAGAGAGAGATCCCAGAGAGAGAGAGAGAGAGAGAGAGAGAGACAGAGAGAGAGACAGAGAGAGAGACAGAGAGAGAGAGAGAGAGAGAGACAGAGATAGCTTCTCAGAAACACACTAACGTCCACAGACAGCCACTGATACAGACTAACCCATTTTGGGCGAGAACCCCTCTTGGTGTTTTAAGCATTATATTATACTTTAGCCTTTTTCAAAAATAGCAGACCTACAAGCTCGTAGCGCGGCACTCGGTGCCGTGCTATGAGTTTGTAGCAAAGCTTTGAATATACATTCTTTCAGAGCCAACGTTTTTAACTCAAATCTTTGCTTCTGGGGCGTCCCTGGAATAACATACTGTATTTTCAGATGGGTGTCGGTGGCAAAATACAGATATTTTTTTTGGGTACGCTTGAGAACGACTGACATAGAAACATGGGTTTTTCAGAAAAAAAGACATTCTGTAGAATCGTTCTCAGGTCTAAATGGGCTAATGATCAAATGAAAGCCTATGAACAGTAGACGCACCACTGTTTAGACTGGAGGACTGGAGGACTGGAGGACTGGAGGACTGGAGGACTGAAGGACTGGAGGACTGGAGGACTGAAGGACTGGAGGACTGGAGGACTGGAGGACTGGAGGACTGGAGGACTGGAGGACTGGAGGACTGAAGGACTGGAGGACTGAAGGACTGGAGGACTGGAGGACTGGAGGACTGAAGGACTGGAGGACTGGAGGACTGGAGGACTGAAGGACTGGAGGACTGGAGGACTGGAGGACTGGAGGACTGAAGGACTGGAGGACTGGAGGACTGGAGGACTGGAGGACTGAAGGACTGGAGGACTGGAGGACTGGAGGACTGAAGGACTGGAGGACTGGAGGACTGAAGGACTGGAGGACTGGAGGACTGGAGGACTGGAGGACTGAAGGACTGGAGGACTGGAGGACTGAAGGACTGGAGGACTGGAGGACTGGAGGAATGGAGGACTGGAGGACTGAAGGACTGGAGGACTGGAGGACTTGAGGACTGAAGGACTGAAGGACTGGAGGACTGGAGGACTGGAGGACTGAAGGACTGGAGGACTGGAGGACTGGGACATGGCTGTAATGAGCAGGAAGAATCCTCTCCTCTCTCCCCCCTCCCTCTCCCCCCCCCCCCCTCTCCTCCTCCTCACCACTCCTCCTCCTCACCACTCCCTCCCTTCCCCCTCTCCTCCTCCTCACCCCCCCCCCCCCTCTCCTCCCCCCTCCTCCTCACCACTCCTCTCCTCCCCCCTCTCCTCCTCCTCTCCTCCCCCCTCTCCTCTCCTCCTCCTCTCCTCCCAGTGGAAATGTGGTCTTTCGTCCAGTTGAACAGTAACTCCTTCCAACTCTCTTCTTCACTCCCCAATCAACCTGCAGGATAAAAGCTGGAGGGCAGTTGTGTGTAGTGTGTGTGTGTGTGTGTGTGTGTGTGTGTGTGACCCCATTTAGACGCACGCACGCACGCACGCACGCACGCACGCACGCACGCACACACGCACACACACACACACACACACACTGACACACACACAGACACATCAATACTCAAGTCTGTGAGCCTCGAGCTACAGGACAAATGAACAAACTGTGTTGTGCACAACTCGCATGGACACCAGCATGCAAACACACACACACACACACACACACACACACACACACACACACACACACACACACACACACACACACACACACACACACACACACACACACACACACACACACACACACACACACACACACACACACAGACACAAACACACACACATCGATACTCAAGTCCGTGAGCCTCTGGCTCGGTCGGTATCAACTGAGAGGATTAATGCTCAGTGATTTTTGTCATGGTACACATGTCTAGAGTTAGAAAATATGTGATAGCCTTGCACCAGGTTGTCACTGTCTGTAATAGATAACTATTCTAAATGCTAATGTTAACAACTTTTCTGTTAAACATATAGTCTGGGCATATAGTCCTTACCATTTTTCAAAGACAGAGGGTCAATACTAAGGCCTGACTCACACCTTCACAACATATTGATGTATAGCTGATGCATGAGACTTATTGACTGATGCAAGCTCACAATGCATTTACAATGGGAGTCACATGGTTTGACACAACATTTGTGTTGTATGAGGGGGTGGGGGGCAGTCGAAACACAGCCGAAAGCCGTACAACACAAATGTTGTGTCAAACCATGTGACTTCCATTGGAAATGCATTGGGGCAAGATGTAAACAAACCCTTTGTTTACATCTAGCATCCAACAATGTTGTATGCTAGATTGAAAGGTGTGAGTGAAGCCTAAGAGAGAACCATCAGTTTTAAGTAGAATGCTTCATTCGGATGTTGAAAACTGTGTTTTGGCATGTGGATATAAATGGAGTGATAACACACAGAAAGCTACCACAGATGCAAGGCTATGACAGTTTTCCTAGCACTAGGGGTGTATACCTTCCCAAAAATCACCATGAGAATTATAATCCTCCCAGTTGATACCGATGATGACCCCAATTTTGGGTCCCTGGCTCAAGGCCTGTTCGATAAAGGTGCAACACACAGTCACCACATGCACGCGTGTATGTATGCACACACACACACACACACACACACACAAATGCATGCCCGTGTGGGTGGATCGCAGGCACACACACACAGACACGCGCACACGCACACGCACACACACTGCAAATCCCCTCTTCCACGCCAGTGGAAGACCAGAGGGAGAAACATCAAAGGCACATCTCCAGAGTGTACAAATGGAACCAAATGGACCCTTATTTAGTTAAATTAACACAGAGGATTTTAAAGTGTACACTGAGAGCTGTGATGGAAGAAGTGTCTTTTACTTAAGAAAAAGTAACAATACTAGTACCATGCCTGGAATTGTAGGGGAAAACTCGGCCTTTGATGATATGCACACGGCTGCCATCTTGCCAGCAAGGTGCTAGCAAGGTGCAACTTCCCATTGACAGCCCATTCATCCAAACAGAACAGTCCTACCTAATTGTATTAAACAACGTCAAACTCACCAACATTGCAGCTGTACGGAAAGCTTGAATTATCCTCTTACTATCTGCAAAGTGTTTGTTTCATAAAAATTCACTGTAGACATGTTATGAGCTACTTCCTGTCATGAAATTCCTTGCAGATGATTTTCTTCTCTAAGTGCTGGAGTTTGGAAGTGCTCGTTGACTATCACTCAACAGCCCATGCGTACCACCTGTTTTGAATTTGCACATAATGCAGGTGGCAGCAGGAGGTTCCTTTACTGATAACGAGTGCTTCCAAACTCTGACACTTATACAAAATAATCATCTGCAAGGAATTTCTTGACAGGAAGTAGCTCATAACATGTCTACGATGGATTTTTATTAAACAAACACATTGCAGATAGCAGATAATTCAAGCTTTGCGTACAGCTGCAATGTTGGTGAGTTTGACGTTATTTAATACAATAATACTTTTCTGTTTGGATTAACCTAGTTAGCACCTTACTGGCAAGATGGCGGCCGTGTGCATATCATCAATAATTGATGATATCAATTATTGATGATACCAATGGTGTCAATGGCTCTGCCCAGTTGTTTACTAATGGTATCCATGGCTCTGCCCAGTTGTTTACTAATGGTATCCATGGCTCTGCCCAGTTGTTTACTAAATGGTATCCATGGCTCTGCCCAGTTGTTTACTAAATGGTCTAGCTCTGATAGCAATCACATCTTTACAGAATGTTTGATATGGCACCGCACTGGACATCTACAACAGCAAAGCTTGGGAAAAGATTTTTAGTTGGAAATAAATGTAACCACCAATGTGACAATGGGTCAATTTGGTACAAATGCTGCATGTTGTAAGACCACCACAATATGTTGTAAGATTTTGGAAATTGCAAATTGGAATGTAACTTTATTGCTATTTTTTGATTGGAATTTTGTTTTCACTCTCAAGGCTTCAACCTCCAGTAAGAAAATAAACCCTAAATAGAAAGGGAAGACAAACCCCACCAGGTGGTCTAACGAAGTACTGTCACCTCATAGACACATGGAAAACATTAAGAATTCAGAATCTCAACAAAAAGACTACATGACAGAGAGACACTGGTGTCTACATATTGACAAGAAAGAGACATAGGAGAAAGTGGTACAGTCAGCTGGGGCATTAAGGCCACTGTGGCCTCATATGCCATTTGTTTGACAATTTCTGCAAAGTATTAAAAGTGACTAGTGTTTTCAAATTATTGTAGTGGAGTAAAAGTAAAAATATTGAAAATAATTGTACTTAGTAGCTCCCAGCCCTGTCAGAGTTGTTCTGGAGTAGTTCCAACGGATTGTGTGGCCCTGGTTTTGCCCTAGTGGGACTGATTGAGGGTAGCTACTGGGACGTAAGTCGGGACTTGAGTGAGGGGTATGATGTTCAAGAGATGACCTTGGGATACATCACTGAGTGAGGATACGTCCCAGGTGCATCCATGCAATGTTTTTTGTTATAGATACCTACTGTACCAGTGTAAACAGGATTTTGTGTTGACGGTTTAAGTGGTCAAATCTGAACATTAACATTAATCCAACATACACTGATAATAGTGCTGACAAACAAGTCTATGAATCTATATATGATAATATGAAATCTATGAAAAAGTTTAATCTGCAAATACAGTTTGATACAATATGAAGTGGAGGTCCCTGCTTCATCTCTATCTCAGCTAGGGCGTCCTTGGGCTGAAAAACGTTGAAGACCCCTGGTGTTAAAAAACGCTGTATCTCCAGCCCCTTAGATCCTCTTTTAGGAGGATGATGTTTTGGAATGTTCACTGTTTAGGAAAATCCATTTAGAAGAATCCTCCCTTCCACTCGGCCTGCGTTGCAGGACTCTGTCTAATTCACTGTGCCTTGCATGCCTGCTGTGCGAACGACAGCATGCACTAATGTGCATCTGTGTCATCTGTGGCTGGCTGGGTGCGACAAACATGATCGGAATTATACATGGTGCTTATGCTAAGTGCCCTTTCTGATGGCAGATCGTCTTTACATACAACATTTATCCTACCATAAAATCCTTCTCCATTTTCTCCTCAGTGGCTATAACCAGTGGTATAAAGTAACTAAGTACATGTACTCAGTACAAGTACTGTGCTTCATTACAATTTTGAGGTATTTTTACTTTAATGGCGTATTTCCAATACTTTTTACTCCAGTACTTTTACTCCTCTACTTTTGTACTTTTTTACTCAAGTAAATTCTGAACACCAGACGCTATAACAATGTGAGATCTTCTTCCACCACTGGGTATAACAATGGATCTGAAATTGCACATTGGCCATGGACCATTGTCATATTTATTTATTGTTTACTGCATGCCTATCCTTGACGTGTTTCTCTTCACTGTTTGATTTCATTTATCTCCTTCCCCCCCCCCCCACCCCCTTCTTTTATTCTCCTCCTGAAAACAACCCAAACGGAGCTGGCACAACAATCAATTTCCCCCACTTATTTACACCTGTAATTTTATCAAAATTTCACACAAATCGGTACACATGCTCTTCATAGTCATGTGATCAACACGGGTTTGTTTGATTTCTCATAATCCACCCTCATTGGCTACGATTAGCTTCTAAACCTTTCAGGAGTAGCCCGCTTTGTACCCGTTTTGTACAAATCGCCACAACTACTCAACGCAGTGTCCGATTGTAGGCTTTGGAAGAAATGCCACTTGACAGTTTTCAAATCAGCCTCATGGTGGCGCTACAACAGGCCAAGCCGCGTCACACACACACACGTTTATATTGCTCCTAAACATTTTGCCAAACATCACACACACACTCCTATCCTCCTGGTGGAGACCTGTGCCCAGAAGGGCACTTTTTCTAGTTCTCTCTCTCTCACTCCCTCTCTCTCTGTTGCACTTGTACACTCTCAGAGTTAAATTGACACTGAGAGGATTTTACAGTGTATTGTACATTATTTTACAGTGTATTGTACATTACTTGGAAATGCAGAAGAAAAGCTCACACTGCCAAAGTGGCAGCAGCAGCAGAGAGAATGTGGTTCTTATAATGCAGACAGACTTGACTATCAATGAGTCAGGATGTGTTGCATTGTCTGTGAAAGGTGTTGGAATAGAGTTCCACTCCTGTAAGGCTCTGACTGACAGGGCAGACTGACAGAAGGTGCTTATTTGTATCAGTGTGTGATGATGATATGCAGTCAGTCCTATCTGGTAATCTGGTGTGGGATTGTTCTCACACTAGCACAATCCTTCCGTGCATACGTACGGTACGTGCGTGTGGGTTTCTGCGAGTGTCTTATCATAAATATTACATTTAGCATGAAGGTGATTTTCTCCAATAACACCACAGCTATGTTTTGAAGGAAATGTAAAGGAAGGGGACAGGGGAGTCTATTAGTTCACCAAACAGGCTGCTCAAATTGATGAGTGCAAAGGGGGGAGCTTATTTTTTTATTCTTTATTTACCCAGGGAACTGGGAAGTAGCTGAGCACAGGTGCTCATTTTCAGCAACGCCCTGCACATAGAAACACACAGACAGACACACACACACGCACACACATTAAAACCTGGGAGCTGACCAGTACAACCACAGTCTTATACTGTTGGCCACTAAGCAGCTCCAGGGGGAGCAGAGGGGGTTCAGTGCCTTGCTCAAGGGCACTTCAGCGGTGTTGGGTGAGTGATGACAATCACTTCCCCACCCAGATTTTTCCTGCCCGTCCGGGGAATCGAACCGGCAACCTTTCGGCAACAAGGGCACTCCTTGATTGATTGATTGATTGATTGAAAAATGTATTAACAGTTTGCAGAATTACAGTACATTTCAAGCACAAACTCAATACAAAGACTGTTAACTCCTCTAACCCTTAGGCCACAGCTGTTAGGGAGAGGGACTCACACATACAGTTTGGGTATTTGTGGGCATGGCCTAGTCCACCATTGTCTTGCAGGTTCAAACAACACGTGTATCAGAGTTTGTGAGACGGATAAGGTGATAGATTTATTCTGTCCTAGCACAACACTGTGGTTGTTATAAGTTATTATATGGGACATGGAACCTGCAACATGAAAGATGAAGAAAGGGACCAGACTGTAGCTACTGTACAATAATTATGTGTGAGAGACCGGGATCAAACTGACTGAAGTTCTGATTCATATGATAATGTAGCTTCCGATGTACGGGATGGGACTTGAAAACCAGAACCGTATTATAATACGGTTCCGTACATAATTCTACTTGGGCGGCTGTGGCTCAGGAGGTAGAGCAGGTCGTCCAATGATCCCTGGGTCGGCGGTTCGAATCCCGGCTCCTCCTGTCCACATGTCAAAGTGTCTTTGGGCAAGATACTGAACCCTACATTGCCTCCAATGAGTCGGTCGGTGTGAGCTTGCCACCATTGGTGTGTGAATGTGGGAAGTGAGGACGCTGGCGTCGACTGTTCGCCGCTTCACCTCGCCGCTTCACCTCCCAATGTATGAATGAATGAACCATTGTAAAGCTCTTTGAGCACTTGGAAAAGCGCTATAAAAATGCAATTCATTACTTGCTAAATCATATTTGAGTACATTTCTCCAATCCTCCTTGGTTCCAGTCAGCCTCGATGATCAATTAATTAAACTGCCATGACCAAACCTCTACATGGTTCACATACAATCGTGAACACCGCTGACAAAGTTACACGTTTGGAAGTTACACCGGCAGAGCATCAACTTACTGTATCCGTCGCTTCAAACCCCCAGCATTTCATAGACGTTCCAGCCATATAGCCTACTAGGTCTTGACCTAGTCTTGTTTTAATCTAGCTCTTTTGTGTTTGCAACTAGTCAGAATAAACACAGTTTTTAATTTGCCTGGTCCCAGGCTCCCAGCTGATCTTTTGGACCTTCCCTGTATTACACAGAAGAATAACCAGACGATGATATTCTGACTATTCCGATATCTTAAAGGGGTTGTAAGTAAGCTCTATGGCCTTATAGTAATCATTGTTGATAAATGAAAAGGCAACATTGGAAATGAACACTGTAATATTGCAGCTGATAAATGATCAAAGGAGGAAGACACAAAAACATGACATTTGATGCTGATCAAATTATGATTTGTCAATTTTGAAAATCACCTACTAGATTTCAAGTTTCATTGGAACTATATTTTAAGAAGAAAGCTAAACTATTAATTGAAAAGAAAAGAAAACAAGTGCGTTTGGGGATTATTTTTGGAAAGGTGGTGAACAAAGATTGTCTGCTTTGAAATAACTGACAATAACATGCGTTGATGGGTTGCATGTGGGTTCCGAGTTGACAGGCATGCAACTGATGTTCCCCCTTCTTCCCTCCCTGTATTGCGTACCAGTACTGATTGTTTAGGGGGTGCTGCACCATTCTAACCCTTCACTTGCACCCCTCATCAGCACTCTCGGTCGACTGGTGGCCTTACAATCCCTGATTGTTCGTAGGGCTGCAAATCTTTGGGTGTCCCACGATTCAATTCCGATTCTTGGTGTCACGATTCGATTCAAAACTATTCTCTATTCAAAATGATTCTCGATTCAATACTACAATACAATACAGCTGTGCTGAACTGAAGTGACTAGTACTGACTACAGTAACTTGAAAATGACTGAAGACATGATGGTTACTGTGATTAGGGTAAGCTTACATTTCAGTTTCAGTTTATTTTCAGTTTATTTTATTTATAGTACAAAATCACCCCAGGGGGTCTCTGTGCACTTTACAGCATCAATACAAAACAAATCAAACACAAATAGCAATAAAAACATAGTAAAACATAGTAAAATGTGCATAGCTGTATGAATCATACTGATTAAAAACTAAGCGGAACCGTAATGTATAGAAAAAAGGTGTGTTTTTAGCCTTGATTTCACAACAGCCTTGATTTCACAACACAAACACCATGTAGTGAAAACTCCTATAACTGTAAGCAAAAAGAAAAGCATGTTCACTCTGTGCTTTGCTCTGTTGGTGCTGAGCTTCACTTTGTGCTTTATGCTCTGTTGGTACTGAGCTTCACTTTGTGCTCTGTTGGTGCTGAGCTTCACTTTGTGCTCTGTTGGTGCTGAGCTTCACTTTGTGCTTTATGCTCTGTTGGTGCTGAGCTTCACTTTGTGCTCTGTTGGTGCTGAGCTTCACTTTGTGCTCTGTTGGTGCTGAGCTTCACTTTGTGCTTTGCTCTGTTGGTACTGAGCTTCACTTTGTGCTCTGTTGGTGCTGAGCTTCACTTTGTGCTCTGTTGGTACTGAGCTTCACTTTGTGCTCTGTTGGTACTGAGCTTCACTTTGTGCTCTGTTGGTACTGAGCTTCACTTTGTGCTCTGTTGGTACTGAGCTTAACGTTGTGCTCATAGCACTCCGTTCCGTTGTGAACATTTAAATCCTTTATACATATTCCACCATAAAGTCCTGTGTTATAAGCAGCATGTGCACCTTCAGAGCAATATGGTTGATCTGACCCATGTTTCTGATTAGGAAAAACCTCAACCTCCACCATAGGGAATTACACCATCCAACAGTGTTGCTACAGTATGAAGCTGCTGGTCATCACCTATTGCATAACCTCGCCTCACCAGGCTTTCCACCACCTCGGAGGAAAGCCTGGTCTCTGTTTCAAAAGTCTGTATGATCCTGTCGGGAGCGGATGATATCGTTACGTCATGTTGTAGTATTGTTTTGTAGTCGACAGGATGATATCGTTACGTCATGTTGTAGTATTGTTTTGTAGTCGACAGGATGATATCGTTACGTCATGTTGTAGTATTGTTTTGTAGTCGACAGGCAGGAACAACGGGGCGGCAACTTCCTTTTCCCTCAAACCGATTTTTCTCAATAAAAGCTCTCGTAGCCTGTAGCTTTTATTGAGAAAAATCGTTTTGAGGGAAAAGGAGGTTGCCGCCCGTTGTTCCTGCCTGTCGATATCATCCGCTCCCGACAGGAAATGGTGTCCAGGCTACCTATTGCATACTTCCTCAGGAATCCTCATGATTATGTTGTTACTACTATATGCCTAATTTGTTGTTTATTCCGGGGTGAGAATAAATGGCGGCATGATCCGACTTCCCAAAGGACGGGTGAAGAGAAGCTCTGTAGCTTCCCTTAAAGGGAAGTGTAACAATAATCCAGTGTTCCGTCTTTCCCAGAGGGGCATTTAAAATGTATGTCTTGACTTATTTTTTTAAATTAACCTGATAAAAATGTCCCAGTACATTTACAATCACTGCAGCATTAGGTTGCTTGATTTGTATTCCACGTATGTTGTCGTGCACTAGGGAGTCGGGACAGAGCCGTATTTGTGTTTGCTCGTTGCAGATGTATGTAAACAGCTGTGCAGATTACTGAGGTGAATTCCTGCGAGGGACAGTCAGTACCTGTATGAGTGAGTGACAAGTAAACCCTGCTTGATTCCTGATACATGCCAAGAGACAGGAACAATAATGGGATTGTGAAGAATGGCAATATTGTTCTTGTCTTCAGCAGACAAACTAATTAAAGATTTGAATGAGCTCTCGGAGTTACATTCAACTCAACTGTCACAGTAAGGTTTACAAGGTGTTAAAATAAGGGAAGAAGAATAGACTGTGGACTCATTCTGCAGTAATTCGTTGCTGATTGTCATTAGAGTGGTATTGGTAGACCTATTGGCTTTGATGGTATGCTTAACAGATGGAGAAATGTTGAGTGCCCGCTGGTATTATCATTTATATGCAAATGCGCATTGTTATTATGATAATATTTGCGTTTCTGGCCGATCCACACGGTCACGACTCTTTTCTGTTCTGGCCCCACAGTGGTGGAATGAACTCCCCACTGATGTTAGGACAGCAGAGTCACTGCCCATATTTCGCCGCAGGTTGAAAACCCACCTCTTCAGGAAACACTACCCTTCCTCTCTGCCTGACCTACTTGTTGTTAACTAGTTGTACGAACGTTTGTTTTCTATTGTTGTATTGTTTATTGGATCTTGTTTAGTCGATACACTTAATTGTTTTAGCTCATGCTCATTTGATTTAGCTATTTTGTCTCATCCGGTTAAGGAAATAGGTAGCTGATATATTGCACTTTTACCTTAGCGCTAGGTATACTCTTGGTTGCTTGTTTTTGCAGAAAATGCACTAAAGACTTCTGGTGATTAGTAGTTTTTGTTCCCTACCTATGTTGAATACACTTATTGTAAGTCGCTTTGGATAAAAGCGTCTGCTAAATGACTGTAATGTAATGTAATGTAATGTAATTGTTCTGCGGAGTGGATCATTATGAGCTCAGTAATTCAGGGCTTCGCCTGCATAACACTTAGGTTCTCATTGCATACACAGACAGACCATCACGTTGCAGCAGTAGTTTGCAGGTGGCTGTGCGGCTGTGCCAGGTGTGGGTTTGAGGTAATTGAGTTTAGGATGACCTATCGACTCTAAAGGTACGGTCACAC
Source organism: Electrona antarctica (assembly GCF_951216825.1). NCBI lineage: Eukaryota > Metazoa > Chordata > Actinopteri > Myctophiformes > Myctophidae > Electrona > Electrona antarctica. The sequence goes on along the minus strand of NC_136810.1, from coordinate 5,247,521 downwards.
ATACAGTACGCAATGGTAGGGGAGTGGACAGAGTTACAGGAGTGGACAGAGTTAGAGGAGTGGACAGAGTTACAGGAGTGGACAGAGTTACAGGAGTGGACAACGTGTCAATGTTCAACACGGTTGTCTTCCGTGAGATGGCATGTTTTGCGTCAATCAATGCACCCCAACCAGAAGCTTCATCCCTTCACTTGCATAGAATGGAAGTCAACGGGACGTGGCTGTTGAAACAGTACTACTACCCTAAGGCCAATGTATGCTTGGAGTGACAAATGTCGAATGACTGCTCATCCTCGCTCGATGGCGACGTCAAAACGACAAAAAAGGTGTCGCGGAGGATGAAAATAAAAATAAAATGTTGCATACTCTGATTGGTTGAGAAGACGAGGTCAAGCTCGGTTACCACAGAGACGCGCGGCGCAAGACCACATTCACTTCTTTGTTTAGCCTAAAATTGATACTCTCTTACTGTAGATGTATATATTGATTCTGACATTTTCAATCTGGGAGAGTCTAAAGACTCGTTGCCCATGGTGAGGAGACCAAAATCCCACAGCCTCCGGAGAGCTCTGAACATGTACAAATGCAAAATCTAAGGTGCTTCCCCTGCTGCCCCACCTGTCCGGTTTAGGTCTGCAATGCATTTATAACCCGTAGGTCCGTAGTTTTCAATAAAAAAGGGTTTTTTGGCGGCCCCATGTCCATTACTTGAGTAGAAACAATTAATAGACAGATACCACTGATATGGTTGAGTGTACGACATTTTCTTTCAGATGTTTTCCATTTTCCAAATTACTATTTTATTCTATAGTATGCGGTGCCACTGAGCAGTATGGGTGGGAGGGTTGAGGGGTTTCTTTCTCTTTTTTGTCCTTGTATTTTGTACAATGTTTAATCTACAACAATTTATAATCTGTTCTCAATAAAAACCTATTTGACAAAAAAAGGGTTTTAATCCACTCTGTCTCGGTATCTGTCATCCATCTTGGATCTGTACCCGTCTCCCCAAATGAGTGCAACTGACTGCGCAACCCAGGCCGCCACGGCGCTGTTGCGCAGTTGCAATGGAGGACAGATCCAAGATGGATGACAGATACCGAGACTAAAACACTTTTTTATTGAAAACTACGGACCTACGGGTTATAAACACATTGCAGACCTAAACCGGACAGGTGGGGCAGCAGGGTAAGCACCTTAGATTTTGCATTTGTACATCTTCAGAGCTCTCCGGAGGCTGTGGGATTTCGGTCTCCTCACCATGGGCAATGAGTCTTTAGACTCTCCTAGATTGATGTCAGAATCGATAAATACATCTACGAGAGTCTAAATTTTAGGCTATTTATATTTTCTGACAAAGCTGTCAACACTTTTTGCTCCAAGCTCCAATGCGTACCGTTTTTTATTTATTTCACAATTTATGAGAAAAGTACTGCCGTAGCAGACAACCTGCAGCACTCCAGGTTCAAACACAATCCTTCTAGGTGCAAGGCTCGAAGATATAAGTTGAGGTGAAGAAAATGCCAGCACTCATTGTGACAAACAAACGCTGAGGAAGGCCATACAGGCCGAAACGCGTACGTTTTCATTCTCAGAGGTAAATGAAAATCATGTAAAAGGACATACAATGAGTGCTGGCATTTTCTTCACCTCAATTTCACAATTTATAACATAATTATATTGCGAATCAGTTAGTTAGAGAATAAGTGATGTCTAATTGCCTGTGGAAGCCAGTGAGAGAAACAGTAAGTTGTTGCATGGAGATGAAATGAGGTGAGAGCTGGTCACGCAGTACAAAACCCCAGGCACTGCATTCTTGCAGCTTTAGACACCGTTTGAAATGTGAGTTAATATGTCAGCTTTATCCAGGGAGCCCAGCGTGTGTGTGTGTGTGTGTGTGTGTGTGTGTGTGTGTGTGTGTGTGTGTGTGTGTGTGTGTGTGTGTGTGTGTGTGTGTGTGTAACACACAGCTCCCTGACTTCCTGCATTTCTCTACCGATGCTTTCACTGCATGCTGCTTCTGTGTGTGCGTTTGTGTGTGTATGTGCTGTGTGTGTGTGCGTTTGTGTATCACGGGCTTAAAATAGGAAACCTCTACCACTATATTTTAATTCTCTCCCCATTGAGCCGACATTCACCTTCGCTCATTGCTTAAATTAAACATTGCTAATACTTTATGAATCAGGATTCATGACTCACACGGGGGTCATTGGCGTCCGTGCTCGCAGATGCAATTTGTATTCATTTAGTTCCGTGTGGAGATATTTGTAATTTTGTATCTTAATTTCTCCCCTCATTGGGCGAAGGAAGCGCAACAAGGGATACATAGGCGAACGCCTGACGTTAATTATGCCCTCCAGCTCAATGTTCTGGTGTAGCGTGTTGTCATCCTGGAGAGAGCAGAGAGGGTCTTACAGTATGCTCTGGTGTTGACGTTGTACTGTTGGTGTGTCTCTGTAATGAGCTTTACATTATTCAGTACCCCCCCCCCCCCCCCCCTTAGCTTTCTATCTGTGCTTCTGTACTGTATATCATCTCTGTCTTGTGGAATTATTATCATTATGTGTCCAAAACTGTTGCTTTTCAGGATTCAAATATAGCAAAAAATAGCAACACACACACACACACACACACACACACACACACACACACACACACACACACACACACACACACACACACACACACACACACACACACACACACAAAAACACCAAGTTCAATGGAGATGAGAGGTTTCTGCCCGACAGCAACGATATAGAACAAGAAACCTTGTATGTTCCATTTAAACATACACTAAGTGTGTATTTAGTCACAGGCTTTTGTTAATTATTTCATTGGTTTAATATATATATATATATATATATATATATATACTGTATATACGTGTGTGTATATATATATATATATATATATATATATATATATATATATATATATATATATATACTGTATATTGTATATTGGTCGCAAACATCCCCTTCACACACACACACACACACACACACACACGCACGCACACGCGCACACGCACGGTTGCCAGTGAGTCTATGTGCACAGCAGCTCTTGAGACAACCTTTTCTTTTCGTACCGACAAGCCACTTATCACTTATCAGCTTTATTTAGCTACTACCCCAACGAGAGGATTAACAGGAGTGATCAACAGAGCGGCACGCAGGGACACGGAACACACACACACGTGCATGTTGCACACATGCACATACATGCTACACAGCAGGGCTATATATATTTATATTTTTTAATTGATGATAATTGCGGTTTTAAATGTGTTTTGGAAAGATATAAATAAATATGTGGCACAAATCGCCTCAATATACAAAGAAACGATTGACTTTGTACTTGCAAATGTTAAAAAAACATATAGTGGAAATAGCCGATTATTTAAAGGTATATTCAGTGATTCCACTTAATTCAAATATCACTTCTTTTTTCTTATGTTTTTGATAATCCTCCCTACTATAAAGTGTGCTGACCATATAAGGAGTTCCTCCCTGTCCCCAGTGAGCCCCTGGGGTCAAAAAACCCTAGTTTCGGTTTTGGCTTTGGGTGGCAAAGCCTTCATCCAATCAGGATGTGAGGGGCCTTCCTCCAATCATCATCGAGTGGGGCGGGCCTTGGTGCACGTGCGGTTGGTCTGTTGTACTTCCCCCACTGCAGAGCGTGTGCACATCTTGTTACCGGGGCGGACCAGGGTTTTTTCCAAATCACCCAAATCACTGAATGCTCCTTTAAGTAGGCAATTATTTAATAATTATGACAGGCCTGTACTTCCCTATAAGGCCAACGTACAGTAACTATGTTTTTGGACATACCGACTTACTTGCGTATCCTTGGGGGATAAACAATTACCTCAACAACAGATCTACAATTAGTGTATTATCACTTATACTGTATGCCTACTGTATCTCATTTGGCTGACCAGTTGAAACACTTTTAAAATCATTTATCTTTTTTTTGAGTGGTGCAACCACTCCTATAGACAGCTATGTGTGTCCCTGGCTGGGTCCCTGGCCTGGCTGTGTCTCTGGGTCCCTGGCTGGGTCTGTCCGAGCATGAAACTAGCTGACACTAAGGGCAGTATTATGCGTGTCTTAAATACCAGGTCTTATTACTTAACTTAAGACCTGGAGGCGTGATCAATGCCATTTGGCCATTCTGAGTGGCCAACCATTTCGGACGTGGGGCGGCTCGCCAGAACCGGGATGGCCCCCTGGGCGCATTCCTGGGGGTCTGGAACTTCCGGGGACCGCCAGGGGACCCCCACACAGAGTTGCACCACTCACTTCACACGGGTATGATTTATTTTGGGGCTTTTTGACTTTGTCTTTGTAGGGCAGTATATGCTGCACAGTCATGCCCCACACCGTGTACAACTCTCATGCCTGCACCTCTTATTATTAGTCAGTGGATGCCGTTATCCTTAAGGGACGCTTAAAAAGTCCAAACTAGAGCTGCTTTTGATCTAGACTTCAGCATAGGAAGCCTATTTAACTTTGAACATGCAGTTATAATTTATGATGTCCTCTTTCGTCTCCGTCAGGTGAGGCGTAGGGAGACTAGTTTCTGCTCTCCTGGGGCATCTTTCGCAGCCAATTCTTTATTTAAAACTCGCTCGCAGATCAGAGAAAAAAAACTACTCACATAATGATATACACAGGCTTGCAGATGTGCCGGTTTACGCTCGCTGACGCAGAACCGGTGAAAAGAGGATAGGCGCAACACGGTATTATACTAACATTAGAATTCAAAGTTAATCCAGTCAACAGACGAGGGGCACAACCAGGAGATCTGTGTTTAATCCAGTCAACAGACGAGGGACACAACCAGGAGATCTGTGTTTAATCCAGTCAACAGACGAGGGGCACAACCAGGAGATCTGTGTTTAATCCAGTCAACAGACGAGGGGCACAACCAGGAGATCTGTGTTTAATCCAGTCAACAGACGAGGGGCACAACCAGGAGATCACATTTAGCTGCAGCATTCTTAAATGTTTGGGGATTATAAGGTCGCCAGTTTGCCCACTGGCCCTCCTATGTATCAAAGTGCCTCTGAGCAACAGTGGTGGAAAACATACTAGTGTGGTGGATACTGGATAGGCACACACTGAACAGTTGTTAATTACATTTATAATTCACTAAGTTCTTGCTCATGTTTTATATGGTTGTTCCTCTCACCATAATGCAATGCATAGTGTGTTACCTTTAAGAGTGAAGAAACACACTTTGTTTTATATGGTTGTTCCTCTCACCTTAATGCAATGCATAGTGTGTTACCTTTAAGAGTGAAGAAACACACCTCCTCACCTTAATGCAATGCATAGTGTGTTACCTTTAAGAGTGAAGAAACACACCTCCTCACCTTAATGCAATGCATAGTGTGTTACCTTTAAGAGTGAAGAAACACACCTCCGAGGTGTTGACGTAATCACCGGTTGACGTATTTACCTCTGCGACAAGTTTGTTGCTCTCTCTCTCTTTTTCTGAATAAACGGAGTGCCACCATCGTTGGCTTTTCCAATCCTACACTAGATTCATTTTACGTAAGTATCTGCATTGTAGAAACACTTTGTTACAAGTAAAAGTCCAGTAATTAAAATGTATGTGGGTAAAAGTACCAAAAGTAAAAGTGCTCATTATGCAGTAGGCCTACTGTATGTTCTGTTTTATTTAGACACTCTGCCAACAACCTACCATGGACAGTTATACTGTTTGAAGAAAGGTGGTCTGAGGAGGTTTGGAGTAAAACCTCTAGAATTCCTGTTTCAGAAATGGTGGTGGTCTTTGAGACGAATTTCGTCAAAGCCAGACAGAGTTTGATCTGTAAACAAACATTGGCGCGGAGATCCAGTTGTCAAAAGCACAGAGGGCAGCTGGGTCTAATGTTCAGCACTCAAAGCAGAGCTATTATGTATAAAACAATATGGTCCTCAGAGAACTTGTTCAGTTTCGGCAAGCTGTTAAAAGTTTTGAATTGTTTTTGAAGTATGTGCTAACCTTACCTCGCAGGGAATTAAGCAGATGTTCAGACAGGAATTGGGTGCTGGAATTTCTTACTAACCCTTTTTTTTACAAAAGTAAGTGGATAATTGACCCAAAAAAAGGTGGCACAGTTGGTACTAGTGCTGTCGCCTCACAGCTAGAAGGTCCTGGGTTCGATTCCCGCTTGGGACGCTGTGGGTGCTGGCGGCGTGTTTCCTCCTCCGCGTCATCAGTGCCCATACCCGAGGCGGGGTTGGCGAAAGGGCCTTTCTGTGTGGAGTTTGCATGTTCTCCCCGTGTCCCCTAGGGTAGGTACCCTCACAAAAAACATGCAGTAATCCTGGTCTCTAAACTGTCTCCCCCTAGCCAGCCGGGGCGCCTGATGGAGGGGAAAGGAACTGGTTGCAACTTGGACACTCGGGCATGAAAGAAGCATGAGTTCAAGTCCGTTGCTCTCCCCATGTCCCCCATATATGGGGACTAGGTTGGCGGAGGGTGTGTAGAGCCCAGGATCACATTAGATAATTGACACAGGGGTGAAAAATGGGTTACAAAATCGTGGGATAAAAGATTATAATTAAAAAAAAAAAAATGTCATGATGTGGGAGTATCCACATCTGAAATGACAGGAAAACAAATGAGTGTACCTGTACCAGCATTGCCAGGTGCATGATATTTATCATTTTTGTCTCAACATCTTTCACTCTATAGGCTACGATGTATGATCAATAAATGTCGAAAAGTGATCAAATGCATGTTGAGATTGTAGGGCTGCTATTTTCAGCTCGACACCATCCTGCGATTATTATACAGATCTCTACGACAACACTGTGTGATAATTTTGTACATTACACCTGCTGTGCCTTCTCTTTTCTGGCTTTGCATGATAATTGTCTCTCAAAATCGGATAATTATAAGCCGGTGCGGTAGTTTAATATTTCCCACCTGACAAGAGTCGACTGAAGGAATGAATAATATGACTGCTGGGAGATCAGGTAGTATGCATGATACTTGTAAGCTCCATAAATGCACATGCACGCGCACGCCCGCGCACACACACACACACACACACACACACACACACACACACACACACACACACACACACACACACACACACACACACACACACACATAAATATCAGTCTTGACTCTTAGCTGGAATGATGCATTCCTCATTACTATTCTAGGGCTGATGAGCGCTAATTATCTGCCTTGGCTCTGATTAGTCTCTATGTAACGAGCTAATTAAAGGGGGCCTTGTAAAATCATCGTTGCCATCATTACCGCCGAGACATGGTGAGGAAAGACACCGGCAAGCAGGAGAGCCACGCGACCCACCCCACTCCCCACCAAAAGTATGACGTGTCAACTAACTGTTAATTAAGTGGTGCAGTTTTTGGTTTGGTCTTGTTGATTAAGTGCTTAATCTGGCTCGAAGAATAGAAAGATTATACCCACTTATTATGCCTCAACATTGGTGGAAACTAACTTAGTACATTTACTCAAGTACTGTAGCCTCCGTGAGGATTATTTCTAGGGATGTACAGATACACTTTTTTCGCTTCCGATCCGATCCTGATACCTCAATTTCTGTCTTAGCCGATACCGATAACGAAACCAGTGTAGTGATCTCATGTTGTGTTTATAGCTACGTGTTGTGTTTATAGCAGACTCCTCACTCAAATGTGCACTTGCAGTTTGGGCAACTCCAAAGCAAACTCCACAGTGTCAACCCCTTACCCCTGTGTGGGATCTGTGGTTAGACTGGCATATTCACCGATACCGATATGACCCGATATGACAAATAAGGGCCGATCCGATACCGATACAGTATCGGGACATCTCTAATTATTTCCATCTTTTTTTATATAAATTATTTATACTGTACTTATTTATATTTTGTGTGTGTGTGTGTCCGTCCGTCTGTTACCAGCTAATCTCCGGCACCGTTAACCCGGTTGATGCCAAATTTTGCACACACACTCCCTGGATGCCAACGATGAACCTCTGCCCCAAACGCCTGTTATAGCGCCACCAGGAGGCCGACTTTTGTAAAACACATGTTTTGATATTACTCCTCCAGATTCTGTCCAAAAATCCCGCAAATCGTTACACAGTATCTCTATAGTCTTGTGTTCAAGTCGGATCTGTCCGATATTTCATATTCCATCCTAATTGGCTATTACAAAGTTTGCAGGATTGGCCCGTTTTGAACAAAAAACCTCAAATCATGAACGCAGCGTGCAATTTATGTGAAATCTTTCACGGACATTCCTACTAGGCTGAGGAATATATCCCACCTTTTTCACATTGGCCTGTTATAATGTACTTGCAAAACACATTATTGGAACAAAATGCCTCAAATCATCCAATTGCCATCCAAGGCGTAAGAAGAAATGGCACCCTTTTCACATTGGCCTATTATAGCGCCACCCGGAGGCCACACGCTGACCTGTGCCCCGAGGGGCACTTTATCTAGTTTGTTGTGAGACTGTAGATCTGCTATTTTTGAAAGATTTTGAAAATGTGGGGGGAAAAAATAATAATTTGTAAAAAACAAAATTGATGTTGATTTTATGTTGGCTAGATAATAGTTTGATAGTCAATGCTTTTGTACTTTTACTCAGTAACATTTTGAATGTACGTATACAGTAGGCCTTCTACTTTTACTACTGCATTTCTACATTATGATATCTGAGCACAATACTGCTGTTTGGATTCTTGTTGATTTCATTTCTACATTATGATATCTGAGCACAATACTGCTGTTTGGATTCTTGTTGATTTCATTTCTACATTATGATATCTGAGCACAATACTGCTGTTTGGATTCTTGTTGATTTCATTTCTACATTATGATATCTGAGCACAATACTGCTGTTTGGATTCTTGTTGATTTCATTTCTACATTATGATATCTGAGCACAATACTGCTGTTTGGATTCTTGTTGATTTAATTTCTACATTATGATATCTGAGCACAATCCTGCTGTTTGGATTCTTGTTGATTCGTGTTGATTAAGTGCTTCCAGCTCAGAATAGAAATGTTATCCCCACTTATAGAGCGTCGCACTCCCGCCTCCTACCCTGGACCAGGAAATGAAACCCAATGCATTAATCTCATAGACATTTCTTAAAGTATTTATTTAAAGACGGTTACGCCGCGGACAAAGCCAACTCGAGTCGTGACAACTCATGACAACACAAACAATATTTTGGACCAAACAAATAATTACAAAGAAGAAAAACAACAAAAAAAGTGTTGTAACCTGCCGTTTTTTTCTTCTTTCTAATTATTTGTTTGGTCCAAAATATTGTTTGTGTTGTCATGAGTTGTCACGACTCGAGTTGGCTTTGTCCGCGGCATAACCGTCTTTAAATAAATACTTTAAGAAAACTTTAAGTCTATGAGAATAATGCATTGGGTTTCATTTCCTGGTCCAGGGTAGGAGGCGGGACTGCGACGCTCTATTATGCATCAGGAATGGATGGTTCTCTTTACAGAGCAGGGTGCGCTGCCTTAACCGTTGCATGCACTGGCACTGTTGACACTTTAGAAGATAGTGTCGGAACATTGATTACTTTCTCTGGCCCTAGTGACGCAGTGGCCATTTATCCAAATGAGCTATCTGTGCTCTCTGTCAGAACTCCCCCCCCCCCCCACTCTCCGCAGGGCAATGCAAAAGCCTCGGGAAGAAAGATAGATGAATTCTCTCCTCTAGCTTCTTCATCCCTCTGTTAGTATCCCTCTAACAATCCTTTTATGAGCTATAACATAGTTTACTGCGATTGTGTTGCAGTTATTCAAGACTAGATTCAGTCTAGAGTGCAGAACCTTCTGTTTCTCCCCAAAATGTCTCTGTCTCCTGCTTTACAAACGCATTGTTGATTTACATCTGAGGCATGTTGAAATGCCTTATTCCATTTAACAATGGAACCGCAGTTGAAGGAATCTCGCACAAAATAATTCCACCCACTCCTGTATTCATGGTGTGACAATAAAGTTGAACTTTTTGGCACATTGATCCTTAATGTACCAAGATACTGAAGGTAGCCAAACCCACGCGCCTCAACAACACTTGAGGCGCGTGCGGAAAATGTTAAACTAAATTGGCCTCCTCAGTGGGCAAAGTATGATTGCATGCCTCTCCCCGCCCCATCCCATCCCATCTCTTGGAATAAGACTCGCGACCTACTTCTGTTCTGGTCTCCTATGGGGGCGGGCACTCACGTTACACAGATACAGGAAATCAATCGAAGTTTGCGAGACTTTGCTTTCCCTTTGTCTTTGCCACTGAGATGCCTGCCTGTCTCCACATATATAGTCATCGTGTGAGACAGTGTGAAATTCAATGTCAAAGCTTTGAACTCTCATTTCGAAGACCTTCAATTTAAATAAATAAATACATCGTAATTCTCTAAGCTGTATTTCAAACTGTTGAAATGTTTTAATACAAGCATGGAAGTATGTGGATTAGGACATTTGAGTTGAGCAGTAGACCGAAAAATGTGGCATTGGTCGGGCTGTATTGCTAACACAGCGTGTCGTGACGGAGCACATCAGCTAGTGAAGCTCTTACTGTTTCTGTAGACTGTGGATCAAGCAGCGGGCGTGTCTTAACACGAGATCTGTGTTGCATAATAATGGGATTTGAAACCTATACCTAATGTTATCCTATAGGTACCTACAGTAACCTGTGTGTGTGTGTGTGTGTGTGTGTTCAGGATACATGTGGGAGGACATGTTGGTCATAAATGCAATTGATTGGGATCTGCATATCAAAATTGGTGTTCGAATTCAATGCAATGTCCCCAAACGTTTGCAAAGTTTGTGCGTGCGTAGACTGCGTACGGGCACATGTGCTTGCGTGCATGTGTGCATGTGTGCAGGGTGTGCAGGGTGTGCATGTGTGCAGGGTGTGCATGTGTGCATGTGTGCAGGGTGTGCACTGCACTGTGCAGGGTGTGCAGGGTGTGCAGGGCGTGCAGGGTGTTCAGGGTGTGCATGTGTGCATGTGTGCAGGGTGTGCACTGCACTGTGCAGGGTGTGCAGGGTGTGCAGGGCGTGCAGGGCGTGCAGGGTGTTCAGGGTGTGCATGTGTGCAGGGTGTGCACTGCAGGGTGTGCAGTGCGTGCATGTGTGCAGGGTGTGGAGGAGGAGGAGGATATTTTCTGCGGTGAGGTAGATGGTGCATGTGTGCAGGGTGAGCGGTGAGGTAAATGGCTTCTGAGGACTTGGGGCCCTATTTTCGCCAGTGCCTTAATACTACTACCCCCTTTACTACTTTAAAAAACATTTTTGAATAGTTCAAATTGCTGATCTACAAGCTCACAACGTGTCGATGTAGATTGGCTAGTTCAACAATTTTAAAATGTTTTTCAAAATAGTAAAAAAAAAAGGAAAAGAAGTTTAGGGATAAGGTACTGGCGAAAATAATGTCTTAGTTGGTACTCCTTTTGTTTGCATCGCTACTGACATTCCTTCATCCTGTGTTGACACTAGATCACAACAACTGTCTGTACAAAGAGTGACTTGTTATCTTTTCTGACAGTAGAAAATAACGCCGCAAGTGCGTTCACAACTTTGTCAATGTGCTGCTTGCCAGCTGCAATTAGAGCTGTATTGTCACATCACAGGTTTACAGGTGTAAACAAGTGTGTGAAGTTCTTTTAGTTGTAAAAGCTAATTAGTAGTAGCTAATTAGTATTTTGGGAGTAGAGTGAAAAACAAAAAAAAACAATATTGTTGCTGTCGTGCAGAAACCTCATACCTCCATATTTCTTTCTTTTTATGCCTAAAATCAATGTCGTATTTCATCATCAGATGATCTGCAAGCTCACAACCAGTCTCGATGCAATGCGTTGTGAGCTTGTAGATCAGCTATTTTCACAATTTTAAAATGTTTCTAAAATAATAAGCCGGATAAAGCCATATCCGGCTGTCTCTGCCTCTGTGTCCTTGAGCCACACACTGAACCCCTATAACTCCTGATAAGTGTAGAAGTGTGAGTGTGTGAATAGATGAATGGAACATATACATTTGTAAAGCACTTTGGATAAAGGCTCTATAGAAATACAGCCCATTTAAAGACATCCAGATCCAGCACATCAGACTGTAGTCCAATATGCCGCCCGATTCATACTTCATCACACAGCGATGCTGCTCGCCGGAAATAGCAGACCTATGTAATAGGATTTTGAAGATGAAGAATACTACACTGCCTTGGAAACATAGGAAGCAAGGCTTCCACCTGTTGGTTGTCTGTCAGATGACCTATTCTTACATAAGACCCATGTTTGACCATGTCTACTGACCACTGACCAGTGACCACACCTCCCATGTATTCTCTGCTCTGTCATTGTGTATAAGAGAGAGAAATGTAAAGGTCTCAGGAGGCTTGCATACGTGCTCCTCCCTGGGCTGGTACAGACCAGTCCTCCCTGGGCTCGGTACAGACCAGTCCTCCTCCCTGGGCTCGGTACAGACCAGTCCTTGTAATAAAGTGACATTGTTTCAGTCCACTCTCTACCTCCATTATTTCTTATAAAGACTCTGTTTGTTCTGAATAATCCACCACACCTACAAGCTCACAGTCACAACACATCGCTTCTGCAACGCATTGAGAGCTTTTAGGTCTCCTATTTCCCTGCCGCGTGACGCCACTGCTATACTGCTGTCTCATGGCATCAGAGTTGCTAATTGGATTACAGGAATCTTATTTTCTCCTGGGGGGGCGAGCCTGCCTGCAGGTTGACAGCCAGGTGACAGCCAGCCAGGAGACTCCTGGGGGAGGAAAGATCAAGGTGGCTTTAGATAGCCTGGGCGGATGAAACTGAGTCTGGGAGGATCGTCCCACCGGAGCCTGTGGCGTCTTGGAAGCCTGGATGGAATCCCTGCTGCCAAGCAGGAGGATCACGTCACTTCCAGCAGCCTCCCTCCACCATGCAGGCTGAGGCTGGGACAACCCAACTCTCCCAGCCCCCACAGTCGTTTATCATGTGGGGAGGCTGGTAAACTGCTGCTTTAAACACTTTCAGCCTCTGGCCCTCCTATTTTTGGCAGAGAATTGTAGGTCTTCCAATAAGTAGCACATTTATTTATTTTCACAATGCGACACCAATGTATGAGCAAGTATACAATAAGTGGTTCAAGCGATGTTGGACTTCAGTACAACTTTGGGTGGGAACCCCTTTCGGTGTTAGCATTATGTTATGCTTTAACTATTGAAAAATAGCAGATCTACAAGCTCGTAGCGCGCCACTCTGCTATTTTTGAAAAATCGAATAACGACTGACATAGAAACATAGCTTTTTCAGAAAACTGTCAGGATGTAGAAGACATTTTTAGAATCTGATCTCAGGTCAAAATGGGTTAAGCCCTTGAACCGCAGGGCTTTCAACATTGGACCGTGAGAATCCATGAGATTGATACTTTTATCACTTTTATCAGGCTTGCTTTACTAGCATTGGAAAATGATGGGTACAGTTTCTGCCATTAAAACGCAAAACGTAGGCCTACAGAAATTGATGTGATGACTGAAGGAGTATAAGACATTTTTGAGAGGCACTAGTAGCCCCTCCTATATTCAGCTTTTAGTGTAGATGCCCGTCCTACACAAAGATTAAATTCCCATTGACAATGAATGGAGAATTTACCTCATTATGTGTCTGAGCAAATCAGTATTTTTGTCAGGAGTCAGGTTAGAATTTTGGGACTTTGCTACCAAATCCAGGAGAATGAACAATGCAGGAGTCCTGCAGGAGATGTGGATCCAGTAGTGTTGGCAGCCCTGCCTTGAACTTCCCTAGCATCCTCATTCGGCGAAAATATCAGATCAACAATCTTTCAAATAAGTATGGTTTAAAGGGATATTTCACTTTCAGACATGTTTGAAAGTGAAATATCTCTAAAGGCCTATTCACAGTTGACGAATGTGTGTGTGTGTGTGTGTGTGTGTGGGGCCAGAGGTACGGGGAGGTGGGGCTGGCGGCCTTGCACACACAGAAAACACACAGTCACACACTCGTCACGGCCAGGCAGGAGGACACACACTCACGACAGCACTGCCCGTCTTCGCTCCGTGGTGGTTTTGTGATCTGAGCTCCCGACGTTAAAAACAAACAAAGTCCCAAAACAGAGCAGCGGGAGAACAAGAGAATAAGGGAATGAAAGAATAGAGACAGAAACATTAATAGAATAGGAAATAAACAGAAAATGTACACAGTAGAGAGAAAGCAGAGGGAAAACAATGGACGAATTTGAGGAAGTGTTGGCCATGCAGGGCAGGAGATATGACTCATATGAGCAGCACGGTGACAGACTATGAGCACCTTCATCACAACCACCGTTCTGGTGAAGAGGTGACCACCACAGAGGTGGTCAACCTCTTCACCGTTCTGGTGAAGAGGTGACCACCACAGCGGTGGTCAACCTCTTCACCGTTCTGGTGAAGAGGTGACCACCACAGAGGTGGTCAACCTCTTCACAACCACCGTTCTGGTGAAGAGGTGACCACCACAGCGGTGGTCACCTCTTCACCGTTCTGGTGAAGAGGTGACCACCACAGCGGTGGTCAACCTCTTCAACCACCGTTCTGGTGAAGAGGTGACCACCACAGCGGTGGTTCAACCTCTTCACCGTTCTGGTGAAGAGGTGACCACCACAGCGGTGGTTCAACCTCTTCACCGTTCTGGTGAAGAGGTGACCACCACAGCGGTGGTCAACCTCTTCACAGAAACCACCGTTCTGGTGAAGAGGTGACCACCACAGCGGTGGTCAACCTCTTCACAGAAAACCACCGTTCTGGTGAAGAGGTGACCACCACAGCTGTGGTCAACCTCTTCACAGAAAACCACCGTTCTGGTGAAGAGGTGACCACCACAGCGGTGGTCACCTCTTCACAGAACCACTGTTCTGGTGAAGAGGTTGACCACCACAGCGGTGGTCAACCTCTTCACAGAAACCACCGTTCTGGTGAAGAGGTGACCACCACAGCGGTGGTCAACCTCTTCACAGAAAACTCAACTATGAGTAGGCCTTAAACTGCACTATATATTCTTTCTTCCTGCTGACTTTTTTATTTATTTTTATCATAGAGCTAAATGGTAAATGGTGCATTTATATAGCGCCTTTATCCAAGGCGCTATACATAGATTGTGCATTACATTCACCCATTCACACACACATTCACACACCGATGCCGGAGGAAACCATGCAAGGTACCAACCTGCACATCAGGAGCAATTGGGGGTTCAGTGTCTTGCTCAAGGACACTTTGACACGAACTCTGGGGGAGCCCGGGTTCGAACTGGCAACCTTGCGGTTCCCATCCAGCCACTCTACCCCTGAGCCACCGCCGCCCCTCAGCTCAGCTAATAGAGTCTACCTGCTTGCTCAGGCCGGGGGTATCTGAATCTTGACCATCAGGTCAAAATCTGTGTCAGATCCTGTGTCTAGGTGAGACATGACCTTTGACCCAATCTGAATGTCTCAATAGAGGAGCAGGCGGACAAAATACAACCACCCCAATTGTATATGTCATAGCTACCATATTCATTTAAAAAGCTACATAGTGTCACTTTAAGTCCAAATATTGTTGCATCTGTTCCTCGTGAGCCAAGAACCAGAAACCAGCGATTTCATTAAAGATCTTGAAATCACGCACAAGCACAAATAAATGAACAGACTGCTATTATATCTAGCATTTCTTTCTGCCTATTTTGCATGGCGATGACGCTACTCCCGTGACCCAGTCATAGGACCAAAAGATGTAATGTTACTGCGCTATATTTAGACAAACTCGTATATCATTTTTTTACACGCATTATTCACCTAAATGTCTGAAATGAACAGGAACATAATACATAAATATCAAGTCAGGTTGTGTCTGTTATTTCACAGGGGATTCTCATTTCTCACAACTATTGACAGCCATCCCCTGTGTTATGTTATTATTCTAGTCACCCTATAGGGGGCGCTAATGGTTTCATTACCGTCCACAGCCATCAACCCCTTTTGGAGCCGTTTACCAAAATCAACCGATAATTCCCAGTAGGTTACTTATTACGCCGATCTTATCTAGCCGATCGGACCTACTGCTTGTAGTCTGGAGCCTACTGGCTGCGATTGGCATTGATGACACGTTAACCGATCTTATCGGTCTACTCCGGTCTACTGGACATGCTGGGAGCCTACTGAAAATGACAAGCCTCCTCATACCCTCCCCTAAACTTAACCGCAAGCATGTCGCAGTGCGGTCCTAATATTAACGCATGTTCGCCAACCTTAATCCTGTCGTTTTGGTCTACTGCCTACTAAAAACGACAAGCCTCCTCATACCCCCCCTAAACTTAACCGCAAGCATGTCGCAGCGCGGTCCTAATACTATACTATACTTTCCCATGTCCGTATAGGTCCGAAGTTCACGTGTAGAAGTTTTCGTGCATTTTGATCAAAGATCCTGGGAGGAGATGCATTTTAATTGATTTTCATATAATTCAAAATGGCGGGTGATCTAGAGGTCAGAGGTCAAAAGTAACAGCACGGAACTTGTTCGGCATGAGGAGACGCATATGTGTGTCGAGGTTTCATTGCCGACGGTCAAACGGTTCATGAGCTATGCCTGGTCAAAGTTTGCATTTTCAATATAGCGCCACCCTTTGGCCAATGGTTGTGGGCTTCGCATCCTCACCGTTTGGCATGGCCCTCTACCATATCTCCAAATTTCGCGAAAACCGACTGCACGGTTCAGCCAGAACTGCTATTTTGGCGGAAGAAAAGAAATAGCAATTTAAAAAAAGGACCAAGTTCTTTCAGAACTGCTTGGTCCTTTAATTAAACAAAATCTAGTTTAAACAGTGTTTTTGTTGTCTCCACCAGGCCGAAGGCATGGGGAGAGAGTATGTTTTGCACTCCGTCCGTGTGTGTGTCCGTCCGTCCGTGTGTCCGTCCTTCCTTCCGTCCGTCTGTGTACAGCTAATCTCCGGCACCGTTAACCCGGCCGATGCCAAACTTTGCACACACACTCCCTGGATGCCAACGATGAACCTCTGCCCCACATTTTCCACAACGGCCTGTTATAGCGCCACCATGAGGCAGCTTTTCACATTTTCACCTAAATCTGCACCGATCTGCGTGAAACGCTGCATGCACACTCCCTAGAGGCCAAGGACAAACCTTTGACCTGCATTTTCCGCATCTGCCTTTTATAGCGCCACCAGGAGGCCGACTTTTGTAAAACACATTTTTTGATATTACTCCTCCAGATTCTGTCCAAAAATCTCAACAATTATTTTAGAGTTCGGGTGTAGGATGGACAATTATTTAGAGTTCGGGTGTAGGATGGACAATTATTTTAGAGTTCGGGTGTAGGATGGACAATTATTTTAGAGTTCGGGTGTAGGATGGACAATTATTTTAGAGTTCGGGTGTAGGATGGACAATTATTTTAGAGTTGGGGTGTAGGATGGACAATTATTTTAGAGTTCAGGTGTAGGATGGACAATTATTTTAGAGTTCGGGTGTAGGATGGACAATTATTTTAGAGTTCGGGTGTAGGATGGACAATTATTTATGATGCCGTAGGACGTACGGTATGTGTGATGTTGTGTAAGGAGAATCATAATGTAACAACGTACGGTATGTGTGATGTTGCGTAAGGAGAATCATAATGTAACAACGTACGGTATGTGTGATGTCATAAGGAGAATCATAATGTAACAACGCCACAATAGCTTCCCTCCTCCCACACTGTCACGGCTATTTTATATTTTTAATATATTTATTTATTCATGTATTTATTTATTTTAGATGACAATTTAATGTAAGCACTCAAAGGAATCTTTGCATACTGTGGAAACCTTGTATGTCCAAAACTGTTACTTTTCAGGAAACGGGGAAAAGGAACCTGTTTTCTAATGGGTCCAATGTAGTTATTATTTAGGCACAAGCTCTTGTTAATACTTTTTTTATTGGTTCCATATTTTTATAAACCCATAGAATTAATTAACCAATTTCAACCTGGCCTCCCATATTTTGGGGCATATCATTACAGGCGAAACATGTTTCAGAAAATCTAAAACAAACCCAAAATGTAAATAGCAGATTTTAAATCTCAATGTTTGTTGTGAACTTGTAGATTTTCATTTCATGACAAAGTTACAGTATACAATATAAAGTTGATATATAGATATGTATCACATTCATTGACTGTCTAGTAGTTTCCGCTCCTGTCCCATACATTGGTGGTGACCTATTTATTTTTGTTGCACTAAAGGACGTCTGTGAAGGCCCAAGGGTAAGCCCCACTTTCCCCAAATTACGCATCAGAGCTAGGTTCTTTTTTTCTTTCCCTCAAGATTTATTTTTGGCATTTTATGCTTGATTTCAGATACAGGTCAGTGAGAGAGAGCAAACCAAGGGCAGAGAGAAGACAAGACAAGAAGACCGGGGTGTTTAGTTGTATACAGTATGTATAGGTTAGAGAGGCCATCTGGTAATCTACATGGGGCGACTGTGGCTCAAGAGGTAGAGCAGGTCGTCCAATGACCCATGGGTCGGCGGTTCGAATCCCGGCTCCTCCTGTCTACATGTCGAAGTGTCCTTGGGCAAGACACTGAACCCCAAATTGCTCCTGATGTGCTGGTTGGTACCTTGCATGGCTTCCGCTGCAATCGGTGTGTGAATGTGTGTGTGAATGGGTGAATGTAATGCACAATCTATGTAAAGCGCCTTGGATAAAGGCGCTATATAAATGCACCATTTACCACTGGTCTACATGCTGGGTAACACTAACACAGACTACCGCAAGACTGAATCAGTATGGAAGACATGTCTCATGTCTGAGATGGAGTGGAGTAGAAGTAAAAAGATTGAAAATTGGAAATAGGCTACTCCAGCAAAGTAAAGAAAAAAACAAGCCCAAATTGATTAAATCAATTAATTACCAGCTGCATTATTATTATATGCGGGGGTCCGCTATAACTGCCTCTGTGTCAGTTTCAGCGCAATAATTTAGGTAGAAACCAAAATTCTCTAAGGCGGAACTATTGTGTTCTCAGTCGTTCGTTTCCGCCCGGACATATTTGCGGTGCGCACAGACAGAAAAGTCCTGAACAACACTAAACTCACCAACATTGCAGCTGTAAGGAAAGCTTGAATTATCCTCTTTCAATCTGTAAAGTTTTTGTTTCATAAACATCCACTGTAGACATGTTATGAGCTACTTTCTGTGCAGGTTAAGTGTCAGAGTTTGGGAGTGCTCATTGGATATCACTCAACAGCCCTGCGTACCACCTGTGTTGAATTTGCACAAAATGCAAATGCATTGAGGCAACGGGAGGTTGCTTTACTAAAAACGAGTGCTTCCAAACTCCAATACTTGCAAGGAATTTCTTGCTTCAAGCTTTTTGCACAGCTGCAGTGTTGGTGAGTTTGACGTTGTTTAATACAATCAGATAGTACTTTTCTGTTTGGATGAATGGGCTGTCAATGGGAAGTTGCACCTAGTTAGCACCTTGCTCTGGTCCATAGCCTTCTACTGCTTCTACGATTCTGCCCTGCAGTATAAGGCTATGGGACTTTCGGTTTTAAATCTCAAATCGAAATCAGACCAGCCTCTCCTCTTTAGCGGATTTTAAAATAACATTTTTGCTACTCACCAAAACAAAGGCGGGTTGTGTCCAGAGCCGGATTTACCTTGCTGAGGGCCCCCGGGCTGGAGCAAATTAGAGGGCCCCCCTTGGGGCGCGCGGCAGAGCCGCGCGTCCCGCGTTTTGGCCGAGCGGCGTAGCCGCGAGGCCGAAAGGCAGGCAGGCAGAAGCTCTCAATGGTTTAACCATAATACAACTAAATACAATAACAATACACACATTTCACTTGAATTGGATTTCACTTTACAATTTTAAAATTAAATAATTAAAAAAATAAATAAATAAATAAATATATATATATATATATTTTTTTTGGGGCCCCCCTAGTCGGGGGCCCCCGGGCTTCAGCCCACCCTAGCCCAACGGTAAATCCGGCTCTGGTTGTGTCATTAGAAAGCCTACTTTCCTTAGTGGACGCACTCTTAGCCCCCCACCACACGTATAAACGGTACTTTTTGGCCAGAAAGGGATTTTTTTTCACCGGAGGAAAAATATTCTCTATGAGGCAATTCTCTGGGCAATATCGGTAGAGTAACTAAAAGTATTTTTTTTCCCGGTGGAAACAAAATCCCTTTTTGGCCAAAAAGTACTGTTTATACGTGTGGTGGGGGGCTCAGAGTGCGTCCACTAAGGAAAGTAGGCTTTCTATTGACACAACCCGCCTTTGTATTTGTGAGTAGGTCAAACGTTTGTGAGATTTCCAAAAAGTCCCATAGCCTTATACTGCAGGGCAGAATCGTAGAAGCAGTAGAAGGCTATGGACCAGGCGATGGGCATTGATGCTCATTAATACATCAAGGAAGGCAATTATTTGCATGTTCTCCCCGTGTCCCCTAGGGTAGGTGCCCTCACAAAAAACATGCAGTAATCCTGGTCTCTAAACTGCCTCCCCCTGGCCAGCCGGGGTGCCTGATGGAGGGGAAAGGAACTGGTTGGAATAACGTGTTCCTTCCACGCGCTACGTCCAACCAGGGAAACTCCCCCCTGTCAGGTGTAAAGGAGCAACTTGGACACTCAGGCATGAAGGAAGCATGAGTTCAAGTCCGTTGCTCTCCCCATGTCCCAAGGAAGGCAGTTTTGTTTCGTTTCTGCACTGTCAAATAGGTCTACATCTATCCTAATGTGCCATCAAAGAAAGTTACATGTTAATGTATTACCGCACGTGCAGAGCCCAAGACGTCTGTGGACGTCTTTGGGAAAAAAAATAATATATATATATATATATATTTTTTTTTTAAATCAAAAAAATCAAAACAATGATTTTTTTTTTAATACGTGGTGCCAAAGTTAGTGTTTTCGCCATTGAGAATGCATTTGGCGTTTAAATTAAATAACTCAGAAACTATAAAACATTTCAAAGTAAAAGGTTCCAGCATGTGTCTCCACAGTCAGCTGAATTATAACAAATGTGAATGGATTTTCTAGGTGAAAGTGATTTTTGGGCAGTTTTGCGTGGGCTCTCAATGTGTTAACTCGAGCTAGGTTATAAACAAGAAGAAAGCATGTAAAGTTGTTAAGTTATTTGACATAAATTGAAGAGCTAGTTAGCACCTTGCTGGCACCTTGCTGGCAAGATGGCCGCGGTCTGAATATCGTCAATTGCCTCGATCTGGAGGAGGTCCATGGCTAATTTATGGTCACAGATGTGCCACATTGTGAGCTTGTAGATTGGCTGTTTTTTAGCTCACAACAACGTTGTACAACAAAATATAAATTGGGCTTCAGGCTCTCTAGCTGGAAATTAATCAGATTTAAAAAGTACATTTATTTCTGAGTCAATACGACTTTTAAATAAAACTTCTAAATAGTGCCAGATAAGGAAAAGAATGAGGCTAACCTTTTGAATTATTGCAATGGTGGCCTTTGTTATTTAACCCATTTTGGGCGGGAACCCCTTTTGGTGTTAGCATTATGTTATGCTTTAGCTATTGTAGGAGAAAACTATCGCACACCTAGCAATCAGGCGTATGCACAGGTGCATACGCCAGTGGACATCAAAGAAAGCAATAAGGTACAGTGGACAGTGGACATCAAAGGCCAGTGGACATCAAAGAAAGCAATAAGGTACACCCGAACACTGTGTATCTGCTCGGCACAAGAGTATTGTCTTATTTAATGAAGCAATTGAAAAATAGCAGATCTACAAGCTCATAGCGTGCCACCGAGTGGAATAGAAGACATTTTTAGAATCTGATCTCAGGTCAAAATGGGTTAATTAGTGAGATTTTGTGGATCTTTGCTTGTATTGATGTTTGAACAGAGAGTAGGTAAATCTGCATCCTATGGAGAGTGGAATAATTGATGAGGGACCCTAGGATACCGCCGTCCAAAACCCAATCCACTAAGAAACTCAAAGCAAGGGTGAATACCAGGAGGCACTACCTACGGCTACACGTTTAGCTGTGTTGCTCATTCCTAGGCATGTAACGATATATCGTATATCGACAATATGAATCGATTAAAAAAAAAAAATCGATAAAAACAAGAAATGTTTTTCTTTTTTTTCTTTTTCTTTTACTAGTGAATTATGGTGTGTGTGATATGAAATGTGAGCTTTAATCATATTCCATCATTCAAGTGCTTTTGGAGATAAATGAGAGAGAATTCAGTAGTAGAGCACTGCAGGGGGGAGCTGTGTGTGACTGTGCCGAGGCGATGGGCATTGATGCTCATTAATACATCAAGGAAGGCAATTATTTGCATGTTCTCCCCGTGTCCCCTAGGGTAGGTGCCCTCACAAAAAACATGCAGTAATCCTGGTCTCTAAACTGCCTCCCCCTGGCCAGCCGGGGTGCCTGATGGAGGGGAAAGGAACTGGTTGGAATAACGTGTTCCTTCCACGCGCTACGTCCAACCAGGGAAACTCCCCCCTGTCAGGTGTAAAGGAGCAACTTGGACACTCAGGCATGAAGGAAGCATGAGTTCAAGTCCGTTGCTCTTCCCATGTCCCAAGGAAGGCAGTTATGTTTCGTTTCTGCACTGTCAAATAGGTCTACATCTATCCTAATGTGCCATCAAAGAAAGTTACATGTTAATGTATTACCGCGCGTGCAGAGCCCAAGACGTCTGTGGACGTCTTTGGGAAAAAATTATAATATATATATATATATATATATATTATTATTTTTTTTAAATCAAAAAAATCAAAACAATGATTTTTTTTTTTTTATACGTGGTGCCAAAGTTAGTGTTTTCGCCATTGAGAATGCATTTGGCCTTTAAATTAAATAACTCAGAAACTATAAAACATTTCAAAGTAAAAAGTTCCAGCATGTGTCTCCACAGTCAGCTGAATTATAACAAATGTGAATGGATTTTCTAGGTGAAAGTGATTTTTGGGCAGTTTTGCGTGGGCTCTCAATGTGTTAACTCGAGCTAGGTTATAAACAAGAAGAAAGCATGTAAAGTTGTTAAGTAATTTTGACATAAATTGAAAATGATTCGATAGGGATGCACCGAAAGGGAAATTCTTGGCCGAAACCGAATACCGAATATAGGAAACAGTTGGCCGAAAACCGAATATCCGAATATGATTAATATTATATATATTTTTTCCTACCATTGCTGTCATGGCTACTTGATTTATGGCAAAACTTAACTTAAATAATAATCACTATTATGGGTCCATAAATCATTTATTCTGCTCTTTTGAATGCATTGGGGGGGGAGGTATTAAAAAAATATTTTACATTTGTCTGGAAAATAATTTTGTGTTTAAATTATTGTGAAAAATCTTATCGTGGACATTCAGTTGAAATTCTTGAAGGACCTCATAGGGACGCCAGGCTGAACGTTGTTGTGGACTGCCCTTTATAGCTTGGAAAACATATTTGCTTTGCACCATATTATACCCCACAATACATAAACCATCATTAATGAATAATCCATGAAGACTTTGTCAAATAAATCTAGTATTTGTGACCTCCTTAAATGTAAATGTTTCCAGCATGTTGAGAATGTTTTGTTTTGTCTTGTTTGCATCAGTTCTGTGCATTAATGAAGGCGAAACATCATTGTTTCCATGAGGCTAAATTAGGATTTTTGTAATTAGAAAATAGAATTGGCAACAATCAAAAGCACAGCATCACCAATTAAAAGCGCAAAAACGGATTAAGCAAAAAAGCCGTAGCTGGTTTCCATTGTGGTCCATTATGGTACATGTGTCTGGGTGTCTTGAGCAAACCTCAAACCGCTGGACCAATCTAATTTGGCGAGGTGTCAGGTGGTGTGTGGGGTACTTAGTGGTTCTCATAGTGGGGTCCGTAGTGTGTTCCAGGGACAGATGGGGGGGGGTACTTAGTGGTTCTCATAGTGGGGTCCGTAGTGTGTTCCAGGGACAGATGGGGGGGGGGGGTACTTAGTGGTTCTCATAGTGGGGTCCGTAGTGTGTTCCAGGGACAGATGGGGGGGGGGGGTACTTAGTGGTTCTCATAGTGGGGTCCGTAGTGTGGGGTACTTAGTGGTTCTCATAGTGGGGTCCGTAGTGTGGGGTACTTAGTGGTTCTCATAGTGGGGTCCGTAGTGTGGGGTACTTAGTGGTTCTCATAGTGGGGTCCGTAGTGTGGGGTACTTAGTGGTTCTCATAGTGGGGTCCGTAGTGTGTTCCAGGGACAGATGGGGGGGGGGGGGTACTTAGTGGTTCTCATAGTGGGGTCCGTAGTGTGGGGTACTTAGTGGTTCTCATAGTGGGGTCCGTAGTGTGGGGTACTTAGTGGTTCTCATAGTGGGGTCCGTAGTGTGGGGTACTTAGTGGTTCTCATAGTGGGGTCCGTAGTGTGGGGTACTTAGTGGTTCTCATAGTGGGGTCCGTAGTGTGTTCCAGGGACAGATGGGGGGGGGGGGGGTACTTAGTGGTTCTCATAGTGGGGTCCGTAGTGTGTCAGGTGGTGTGTGGGGTACTTAGTGGTTCTCATAGTGGGGTCCGTAGTGTGTCAGGTGGTGTGTGGGGTACTTAGTGGTTCTCATAGTGGGGTCCGTAGTGTGTCAGGTGGTGTGTGGGGTACTTAGTGGTTCTCATAGTGGGGTCTGTAGTGTGTCAGGTGGTGTGTGGGGTACTTAGTGGTTCTCATAGTGGGGTCCGTAGTGTGTTCCAGGGACAGATGGGGGTTCCTTGAGGGAGTTCCAAATGGACCGTTACGGGTCTGTAACTCTACACTCTGAGTTCTGGGGGTCCTTGAAGTAAAACAAAAAACCCCCCAAAAGACAGATCAGTACTAGTTCTTCATCCTTGATGGTTCATTGACCTAAAGATAGATCAGTACTAGTTCTTCATCCTTGATGGTTCATTGACCTAAAGATAGATCAGTACTAGTTCTTCATCCTTGATGGTTCATTGACCTAAAGATAGATCAGTACTAGTTCTTAGTTCATTGACCTCAGCTGACAGAGCGCTGCTCTCGCCTTCCGCTCGTCATCCTTCTCCCCGCTATACCTTACATGACAGCTGTCACCTCCCAATACGCACAGCCCCTCTCACTGTTGTCTGTGATGTCCCCCTCCCCCCTCACCCACCCCTCAGGTCCTGACTGGTACCTGAACAAGGTGAGGCTGGAGATCAGCGATGTCAACGACAACGTGCCGGTGTGGAGCATGGAGCCGTACCCGTACCTGACCGTGGCGTCCCCCAAGGCGCCCCCGGGCACGGCGGTCTACCAGCTGCACGCGCGTGACCCAGACCAGGGCAGCAGCGGAGAGGTGGAGTACTTCCTGTCTGATGGTGAGGATTTGGAGTGCAGTTATTGGTTATACATATATGGGTTTCGATGTATTTCCACACACACACACACACACAGACAGACACAGACACAGACACAGACACAGACACACACACACACCGGATGCCGGTATATTCCAGAGTTCACTTTGTAATAATTGATACAAATAAAAAAAGTAGCCCCCTCTGTGATTTATTTTTTAGATTAATCAAATTTAAGGGGCCGGTAGATCGATTCATGACATCGTAACGTCCCCGGTTTGATTTAGTCTGAGTTCGGCCTGAGTCTGCCTTTATTTTCCTGTCTCTCTCTTTCAAATAAGGCCCCCGAAAACCTCTCTCTCAAACAAAATGGAAAAAACTATCACATTTAAATAATTCAATCCCCAGTTTCGCCCAGGTTTGTCTGGCTTATACTGCCATGACCTTAAAATATTTACCATGAAGGGCATTCAGAGCCTTGTGTGTTATGATGATTGGTGGACAAGACACAATATTTAGTGAAAGAGGAATACAGTCTTCACCTATGAACCTCTCTGCGGATGTCAATGTTTCTGCTCTGTCTGCCTGTACACTGGTGGGTAAATGTATTATAGAATATATACAGTATGATCATAATGTTGAACACTGAACATTATAGCAGGGGGTTGTAGCAACTCATAATGTAATAACTGCTCATAATGTAATAAGGGCTCATAATGTAATAACTGCTCATAATGTAATAACGGCTCATAATGTAATTATAAAATAGCTCAAGGCTGTATTGCTGATTACTTAGCTTAGGACCCCCGCAGTGGTGTCCGGTTAGAACTTAAACCAGGATGCTTTGACTTCTCCCTTCTCCCTGAAGCCTACCCTTTATATATGCTCCGACGACCAGGCTTGTCATGATGACTAAGCCAGTTAGATCTATCCATATATGGTTCTACCACATCTATCTGATATCAGCTCTAGGTCGGCTCGGGCGGCCCAAATATAGGGATTGTCATACTAAACATGTCATATATCATATAGCCCAACGTCCTAGTCAGAGTCTTCGTTACAGCCACCCCAGATTTCACGTTGAAATCTAAACCGCATCCAGAAGACTCAGACAATTGTCCTTTCTTTCGGCTAGGTTCTAACAGGCCAGGCCTGGTAGTTATCCAGCAAGGGAGGCTCTCGAAGATGTTAATCTCTCTCCATTAGTCTGCTGACGATCTGTGTATGCTCACAATCCAAGCTATTTGGCGATCAATGCTCCCTCAATATTATTGACTTGGTTTGGCTGTACGGCAGGAGATACCTCGGAAGATACAGCCACCCCGTGCAAAACTTGAAGATCTCTCATGATTCTGATACGCAACTCTTCAGGTTGACCCCTCAATCCGACTTGGCAACTGTGTGTAACAAAATGGTTCGTCCTGAACCATCATCCAGAACTGCATATACTTCCATTACTTTGCCATAATTGCAAATTAGAACTTTGCACACCTTTAACATGACATTTCTCCCTTTGGGCGGTGGATGGCCACATGCAAGGACTCTCCTGCTATAGTCAAGATTGTAAAAGCTGGCTGCGGTAATTCCTCTTGTAAATCCTGTCCCGTCTCAATCTTAGGTGTCCTAGGGTTCCGCAAATGTTCATCTGCTCTCCGGTTCAGCCGGGTCCGGCTCCTATTAATACTGTGAAAAGCCAGAGGGTGCCTTCCACCACAGTTCACTCCTAGTCTGTAGTTAACAGTTTCTTGCCTGATGACGACGTCCATTGCTGATAACACAGCTTCATCTGTCATATCAAATCTCGTTTCGCCATTAAACTCAGTCGTTTGAACCTGCCGCATACCCCAAGATGGTGTGTGCCACTATTACAGTACTGACAATACGGCTTACAATTTACAATTTACAATTTAGGCATTTAGCAGACGCTCTTAATCCAGAGCGACTTACAATAGGCAAGAACAAAAAGCATGGGAATACATCACATATGTAACAAAATGCATTTATCGCGAAACATGCGTAAGCTAAGACCGTGACTAGAACATATCTATATAATGACACTATACATATAAACTATAACTAGAACATATCTATATAATGACACTATACATATAAACTACACATATGTGCTATACTATGCTGTACATATATACTATGAAGTGCTATGACTACATACAATGCACTTATTGTGCTGTCTACATGACATGCTATAAGTCTGTTTCAAATGCTATATAAGTCTAAGAAGTGCTGTCTAAGGGGGTAGGGTAAGTGCTATGGGCCATGATGGAGTCTGAAAAGGTGGGTTTTCAGACTACGGCGGAAGATCGGGAGTGATGCTGCAGTTCTGATTGCAACGGGAAGTGCATTCCACAGTTTTGGGGCCAGAAGGGAGAAGAGTTTGGGACGTGTGGAGCGTTGTCCCGGCGTTTTTAGTGAGGGTACTTCCAGCTTCCCTGCGTTGGCTGATCTGAGTGCGCGGGAGGGTTTGTAAGGTTCAATCATGCTGGCAAGATATGGGGGAGCCATACCTTTGGTTGCTTTAAATGCCAACATCAGAGTTTTGTATTCTGTGCGGGCAGCGACCGGGAGCCAGTGCAGGGAGCGGAGCAGGGGGGAGACATGTGAGAATTTTGGCTGGTTGAAGACCGTCTTGCTGGTTACTTGGTGTACGATCGGCATAATTGGGTGCTACTACCGTACCATGCATGATGACTGTTCGTCTCCGGTTATGCTCATGGTCATTTCTGCAAGAGTGACCGTCCAGCCTCCTTGCTGGACTACTTCGGTCCCTATGAACCTGGACTTCTGGTCTGTCAGCTTGCACTTTCATCTCGATATCCTATCGGTGGACGAAGCCTCTGCCGTCCTCCGACTGCTCCAACATCTATGGGAGGGTTGATATAGCTCCGATGCCCTTGCATCATCATGCTGTCCAGACAATGCTCTCATGATATCCACCAGAAGCTCTAGGTGAAAGCCTTCGTTACACTCATTGCCACCCCCAGATTTCCCATGGAAATCTGTACCATATCAAGAAGGCTTGAACAGCAGACCCCTCAGGCCACCCCAATACAAGCATACTGAGGCTTGAACAGCAAACGTCAGCCATTCAAGCCACCCCATTGAGGGCGTCCAAGCTTCGCGCTTTCTTCCTTTGATGTTACGGTGGGTCATAAAAACCTCAAGATCAAATCACATGCCACCCATTAAGGGCGTTCCCTGTCAATGGTTGCTCTCTCTCCTGTACATCACCAGTGCTCTGCACATCACCAGTGCTCTCTCTTTCCTGCACATCACCAGTGCTCTGCACCTCACCAGTGCTCTCTCTTACCTGCACATCACCAGTGCTCTCTCTTTCCTGCACATCACCAGTGCTCTCTGACTCTAAGGGCCGGGGAGGTCTCACGGATTCTGGCATCCAGATTCTGGTAACCGGGTGGGTCTCACAGCTTCGAGACGCTGCTGCTCACCTACGGAGCAGCCAGGACCGACAGAGCGTTCATGCTCTGACGGCGACAACTGGGTGGGTCTCACAGCTTCGAGACGCTGCTGCTCACCTAAGGAGCAGCCAGGACCGCCAGAGCGTTCATGCTCTGGGGGCAACAGAGTGGATCTCACAGCTTCGAGACGCTGCTGCTCACCTAAGGAGCAGCCAGGACCGCCAGAGCGTTCATGCTCTGGCGGCAACAGAGTGGATCTCACAACTTCGAGATACTGCTGCTCACCTGCGGAGCAGCCAGGACCGACAGAGCGTTCGTGCTCTGACGGCGACAACTGGGTTACCATCTGGTTAGAATCTTGCCACTGAGTCAGGGGTTGGCTACTCAAGGTATATGGGTTGTAAAGCCAGATACCTTGGTTCGTATGTGTCTGGAAGACTTCAGCATCCCGTTACTGCGGTAAGCCCTAATCCGTACTCAAGAAGGACCATCTAAAATAGCTCAAGGCTGTATTGCTGATTACTTAGCTTAGGACCCCCGCAGTGGTGTCCGGTTAGAACTTAAACCAGGATGCTTTGACTTCTCCCTTCTCCCTGAAGCCTACCCTTTATATATGCTCCGACGACCAGGCTTGTCATGATGACTAAGCCAGTTAGATCTATCCATATATGGTTCTACCACATCTATCTGATATCAGCTCTAGGTCGGCTCGGGCGGCCCAAATATAGGGATTGTCATACTAAACATGTCATATATCATATAGCCCAACGTCCTAGTCAGAGTCTTCGTTACAGTAATAATTTAAATGTAATAAAAAGTCATAATGTAATAATCAGCGCATAATGTAATAAAAAAATGAGCGCATAACGTAATATCAGATTTGTCTATAATGTAATAATGTAATAACGTGTTACGTTATGAACAAACACATAGCAGCTCATAATGTAATAAAAGTTCATAATGTAATAATGGCCCATGTTGTTGAGAAAAGTCTTACACTGTCATATTTATTACCTCTGTTGACACATGTAGATTTCCTTATGGCCCATGTTGTTGAGAAAAGTCTTACACTGTCATATTTATTACCTCTGTTGACAAATGTAGATTTCCTTAAGGCCCATATTGTTGAGAAAAAGGTCTTACACTATCATATTTATTACCTGTATTGACATTATGTACAAAATGTATCATGGCCAGTGCTCAGTATCATGATCAGTAGGCTATCATGTTGTACATCATACATAATGTAAAGAGAAAAGCTTGGTGCGGCATTGCACGCGTGCATGCAGGCCCACCCACTCCTGGCCAGGCCCACCCAAAACTGCAGTTCTAGCTTTGCCACTGACTTCTCTTATCAATATAGTAAGAGTACAGTTTGACTACATACTTGTAGGCCTACAGTACAGTACAGTACAGTACAGTACAGTACAGTACAGTACAGTACAGTACAGTACAGTACAGTACGATTACAGTACACTACACGTACATTATGCATACAGTACAGTACAGAGTACAGTATGCTACAAGTACAGTACAGTACAGTACAGTACAGTACAGTACAGTACAGTACAGTACAGTACAGTACAGTACAGAGTAGGCTACAAGTACAGTACAGTAGAGTGCAGTACAGTACAGTGCGAGTACAGTATGACTACATACTTGTACAGAACTGTACACAGTACAGTACAGTACAGTACAGTACAGTACAGAGTAT
The DNA here is from genome assembly GCF_951216825.1 of Electrona antarctica. Classification (NCBI taxonomy): domain Eukaryota; kingdom Metazoa; phylum Chordata; class Actinopteri; order Myctophiformes; family Myctophidae; genus Electrona; species Electrona antarctica. The sequence goes on along the minus strand of NC_136810.1, from coordinate 5,217,025 downwards.
AGTAGGCTACAAGTACAGTACAGTAGAGTGCAGTACAGTACAGTACAGTGCGAGTACAGTATGACTACATACTTGTACAGAACTGTACACAGTACAGTACAGAGTACAGTACAGTACACTGACGACTAACTACAACACTAGCACAGAGTACAGTACGAGTACAGTACAGAGTACAGTGCAGTATGAAGAAGTGACTCCGTTTGGGAGGAGGAAGCGACGCACGGCCTTCGCAGGCCCCCCCGGGGGGGTCGCAGGCCGATGCGACTGAACGGGCTGCAATATTAGACATTATTCAGGGAGAACTCTCGGGGCCTCTAGCCGTCGGTGCTCTACGCAGCTGTGTAGTTTGCATTGCGCTAATAACCACCCCTGGGGGCTCTATGGGCTGGCAAGTACACTAATTGCGACAGCAGGTCGCATTTACTATGAAATCAGGGATCTCCATCCCTGAGGATGTCACGTGGTGTCATCAGGATGTCACGTGGTGTCATCAAGGATCTCCATCCCTGATGATGTCACGTGGTGTCATGAATAAAGTTGAGTTTTCTGCCCGACAGCAACGATATTATAAAGAATAAGCAAAAAGAACGGAAGAGTTAGGTATCCAATAAAGGGAATTAACCCAGATAGTCTAAAGTGGGACAAATATGTGCACATATTAAAGACAGTGAAGGAGTCATGACATATCCACATGAAATATTATCTGTACCAGAATAGTAATAATGATTCTTCCAATGTAATACATACTGTGGTTATGTCCTTAATATTATGCGCATATTTGTCCCACTTTAGAGTACAGTATCTGGGCTAATTTCCTTTAGTAGATACTCAACTTTTCCGTTCTTTCATACTTTGTAATGACACACATCTATCTAAGTGTGAACAGGTAGTAATTGCGACCGCAGGTAGTTGGTTTGTGCCTAAGTATTAAGATTATAAAGATCACTTTTATCATTTTGACTGCCAGGGACTTCCCATCCACTTCCCATGATCGCAATGTTAAAACAATGTTTATATGAGACAATTTAAACGGCCCTGGACCAGGGGATGAGCGAGTGACATCAGGACTTCTACGGCCCTGGACCAGGGGATCCTGGACCAGGGGATGAGCGAGTGACATCAGGACTTCTACGGCCCTGGACCAGGGGATGAGCGAGTGACATCAGGACTTCTACGGCCCTGGACCAGGGGATGAGCGAGTGACATCAGGACTTCTACGGCCCTGGACCAGGGGATGAGCGAGTGACATCAGGACTTCTACGGCCCTGGACCAGGGGATGAGCGAGTGACATCAGGACTTCGGTAGATATTTAACCGTCTGTCCGCTCCACTGTAGTGCTGACATAATGAAGTGACATTATTCCGGTAGAGTGTCTCAGCCCTGCGGTCGCTTCTCGCCTTTATCAAGGCGTCTTACTGGTGTACTGTACAGTGCAGGTATTAGGAAAGGTGCCAAATTAAATGTCATGGCTACCGGGGCACAGGTGGGCAACAAGTCAGGGCCCTTGGGGTTTAGATTAATCTGATGCTGCCTGCTGGTGCTCAATGACTCTGGCCCCTACTACTGTATCTCCTTATGTTGGGTGTCCTAGCCTCCTAGTTCCATGTGAGGAACGAATTGTAATCCACATAATCAGTCTGGCAATGCCAGGTTACTAGCCTCCAGCTTGCCCCTCTACCACCAGTTTAGCTGTCCAGTTTAGCTCTAGCAACAAAGCCACCCCTTTTCAGCAGCTTGTTCAGTTTGTTAGTGTCACTCAATTGTGTTGGTGCCCCCCCCACCACCCCCCAGCAGACCACTGGCCACCACAGACTCGTAGAACATCTGCTGTATCCTGTTGCACAAGTGGAAGGATCTAAGCCTCCTCATCAAGAACATAGTATTGCTCTATTCCATCCCGCAGAGCAGTGCATTTGGTTTTAAAATATTATTATTTATGAACGATTTTCAAAATGCCCCCAAAAACTCATTATTCATAAATAAAAACAAAATAATTCAAACATTTTTCAAAATAATTTCATTGGTAAATAAATAAATAAATTGATTAAATATAAACCCACCACCAGCTCCTATACAGTTGGTCCTAGTGCCTACATTGAGCTGAAGGTGTTTTTTTCACTTGTGTTCATCCGTGTTGTGATTCTGCTGAAAATGACGGTGTCATCCGAGAAATTCTGAAGGTGACAGGTTTCCAAGTTGACGCAGAAGTGGGCATGCATGTGTATAGAGGTTAACAGGAAAGGTGACAGCACGGTGCCTTGGGGGACTGCTGCTCACCAGCATACTGTATCCGAGAGGCTGCCCCGCAGTCTGACATAAATAATAGTCTGTGATCCAGGCCACCAGGCCATGATCCACCTTCATAGACAGCTTCTCAGCTAGTCCGGTGTGGTTGGATGGTGTGGAAAGCACTGGAGAATTCAAAGAACGTGTTTACTATAGGCTCTGTTCAGCAGGTAGATGATGGTATCATCTGACTCTATAGGCTCTGTTCAGCAGGTAGATGATGGTAGATGCTTGTCTGATACACGATCATTCTTGTTTTAATATCAACTTGATGATTGTACTGTATAATGTTATGTACCCTCACAACGCTCTCTTGTGTTGGTCAGCTCGTTGACCAACCAACTAACTCGTTGGTCAGCAAGAGTTTTTCTTTTTTTACTTTGTGAAGCCTTGCATTAATAAATCAAATCGAACTGTATTTATATACACACATTTACAACAACCAATTTTGAACCAAAGTGCTGCACAGAGCATATTAAATACATCCTGACAGTTTCTACATCCTGACAGTTTTCTGAAAAAGCTATGTTTCTATCTCAGTGGTTCTTCGATTTTTCAAAAATAGCAGACCTACAAGCTTGTAGATCTGCTATTTTTCAATAGCTAAAGCATAACATAATGCTAACACCAAAACGGGTTAAATACAGACAGACGGTTTAAAGATACATAAAGGTTTTTTACCTTTTTAACAGAACAGTGTCCCATGGGTTAGGTATTGTACATAATTTATGCTGTTATTCTACAAAGGAAAGGAACTTTAACTTCTTTATTGTTACACTTACATGAGCATAATGTCTCATCATATTAATAAAATGTTCAAATAAAAGGTTCTGTGTCTACAAGAATAAAAGGAATAGAACCATAAACAATATTAGAAAATCACATAACATGAACCATAGCATCCTTATTCTGGGCACCTTCACTTCACTTTAGGGTTAGGGGTTAGGGTTTAAGTACAGTATATGGGGTTTGTATAGCTTGTACAAGTGTACTGTGTGTGTGTGTGTGTGTGTGTGTGTGTGTGTGTGCGTGTGCGTGTGCGCGTGTGTGCGCGCGTTTTCTTTTCAATCACTCGCCCACCACAGAGACCCAGGTTCAATTCCGGGAAGCCGCTGCCTCCGGCTGTAGCTGGACACTCTGTTGAACTGTTGACCTCCAGCGATGTTGTTGATAGTGGGTGGGACGCCGGCTGGGCACTGGGTTGAACTCCAGCGGCGTTGTTGATAGTGGGTGGGACGCCGGCTGCACCAGCTGCGCTCACCCCTGATGAAGACAATGCTGTCACAACATATGGTTTTAAATAAATCCTTGGCTTGGCTCTACTTCTTTCTCTCTTTGCTGAACTTGTGACTGGTTGATCGGAGGCAAGCTGTTTGTGGGGCGTATTAGGGTCTCTGAGAGAGAGCGCCATGTTTCTCAACGTTGGGGTCCTGGAGCGGGGACCAGCGGGCGGTCTGTAACTCTGAGAGTGTACACATGGATTCAAATAGACCCTTATGTGTCCATTCGAATCCACGTGTACACTCGCAGAGTTAAATCAACTTTTAAAATAATTAAAAGATAATAGAAAATAGATAATAAAATGTATCAAAGAGGTCTCAAACCTCAATGTGATTTCTGTCGGTTAAATAAAGGTTACAAACATGGGGGTCTGTGGCCCAGGTCTTCAATCTGTGGGTCGGGACCCCCAGGGGGGTCTGTGGCCCAGGTCTTCAATCTGTGGGTCGGGACCCCCAGGGGTCACAGATGACACTGAAGTGACAACTTCACTTAATACCTCAAAGAAGAAAAGAAAAAAATACCATTAGGCTACTGCATCAAAAGTAATCAACAAAACTGTTCAAACATTGTCCAAATTGCCGTTGTGGGCTTGTAGATCTGCTATTTTCACAATATTTATCACTGGAACCGAGTCAAACTAAATTGAATGGCTCAACTAGTCTCCTACAATTTGTTCAAATAATGTTTATTTTGGGGGGCCGCGGCCTGAACCACTGGCCTAATGCACACCAAACTCAGGGTCCTTGAAATGCAACTCCATGTGGGGGGTCCCGGGGGGGGGGGGGGGAGTTCCAGACCCACAGGAACGCACCCAGGGTGCCGGCCCGATTCCGGCAAGCCGTCCCGCGTCCGAAACGGTTGAGAAATGACAGAGTTACCGTGTGGGGGTCCCTCTACTGTACCCTCTACTGTACTGTACTGGCACTGTACTGTACTGGTTTGTGTGTGTGTGTTAGGTTGCGCACAGGTGGTGAAAAACAACCATGCTGTTTTCGTGCTCAGACGCACCCAGCCACCCACCCAGCCAGCCAGCCACCCACACACACACACACATAGTCACTTAAGGAAGTGGTTGCACCACTTAAAAAGGTTGAGAATCAGAGCATGAACCTCTGTGCGTGTTACACTGAGTCCCCTGATGAACCTCTGTGTGTTACACTGAGTCCCCTGATGAACCTCTGTGTGTTACACTGAGTCCCCTGATGAACCTCTGTGTGTTACACTGAGTCCCCTGATGAACCTCTGTGCGTGTTACACTGAGTCCCCTGATGAACCTCTGAGCGTGTTACACTGAGTCCCCTGATGAACCTCTGTGTGTTACACTGAGTCCCCTGATGAACCTCTGAGCGTGTTACACTGAGTCCCCTGATGAACCTCTGTGCGTGTTACACTGAGTCCCCTGATGAACCTCTGAGCGTGTTACACTGAGTCCCCTGATGAACCTCTGTGTGTTACACTGAGTCTCCTGATGAACCTCTGTGTGTTACACTGAGTCCCCTGATGAACCTCTGTGTGTTACACTGAGTCCCCTGATGAACCTCTGTGTGTTACACTGAGTCCCCTGATGAACCTCTGTGTGTTACACTGAGTCCCCTGATGAACCTCTGTGTGTGTTACACTGAGTCTCCTGATGAACCTCTGTGTGTTACACTGAGTCCCCTGATGAACCTCTGTGTGTTACACTGAGTCCCCTGATGAACCTCTGAGCGTGTTACACTGAGTCCCCTGATGAACCTCTGTGTGTTACACTGAGTCCCCTGATGAACCTCTGAGCGTGTTACACTGAGTCCCCTGATGAACCTCTGTGTGTTACACTGAGTCCCCTGATGAACCTATGTGTGTTACACTGAGTCCCCTGATGAACCTCTGTGTGTTACACTGAGTCTCCTGATGAACCTCTGAGCGTGTTACACTGAGTCCCCTGATGAACCTCTGTGTGTTACACTGAGTCCCTGATGAACCTCTGTGTGTGTTACACTGAGTCCCTGATGAACCTCTGTGTGTTACACTGAGTCCCCTGATGAACCTCTGTGTGTTACACTGAGTCCCCTGATGAACCTCTGTGTGTTACACTGAGTCTCCTGATGAACCTCTGTGTGTTACACTGAGTCCCCTGATGAACCTCTGTGTGTTACACTGAGTCCCCTGATGAACCTCTGTGTGTTACACTGAGTCCCCTGATGAACCTCTGTGTGTTACACTGAGTCCCCTGATGAACCTCTGTGTGTTACACTGAGTCCCCTGATGAACCTCTGTGTGTTACACTGAGTCCCTGATGAACCTCTGTCTGTGTTACACTGAGTCCCCTGATGAACCTCTGTGTGTTACACTGAGTCCCCTGATGAACCTCTGTGTGTTACACTGAGTCCCCTGATGAACCTCTGTGTGTTACACTGAGTCCCCTGATGAACCTCTGTGTGTTACACTGAGTCCCCTGATGAACCTCTGTGTGTTACACTGAGTCCCCTGATGAACCTCTGTGTGTTACACTGAGTCCCCTGATGAACCTCTGTGTGTTACACTGAGTCCCTGATGAACCTCTGTGTGTTACACTGAGTCCCCTGATGAACCTCTGTGTGTTACACTGAGTCCCCTGATGAACCTCTGTGTGTTACACTGAGTCCCCTGATGAACCTCTGAGCGTGTTACACTGAGTCCCCTGATGAACCTCTGTGTGTTACACTGAGTCCCTGATGAACCTCTGTGTGTGTTACACTGAGTCCCCTGATGAACCTCTGTGTTACACTGAGTCTCCTGATGAAACGGCTCGCAGTGAATGTATCAGAGGAGACATGTTGTACAGTAGGAGGGTGGCAGTGCCTACAGGGGGCGGAGCAACAGGAACCTTGTCAGACACAGGGGTAAACACTGTCTGGAGGAAATGCAAAACAAAGAGTGAAGGTGTAGTTTGTTTATGCAGGAGCAGGAGCTGGAGATGCTCAGAAACACAGCATTTACATTTTGAGTGTTCAATATATACCAGAGAGAGAGAGAGAGAGAGAGAGAGAGAGAGAGAGAGAGAGATAGTAGGGCTGGGTCCGATTAATCAATTTAATTGTTAATAGGATCAAAATCGATTATATATAAAAAATCACACCCGTGTGAACTGAGGTGCAAGGTCTTATATAGCCTGATCAGCTGTGGTCTGACGTAATGTCAGTGACCATAGTAACCATGCTCACCGGTGCACGGACACGTACACACGTACACGTACACAAACATACAGACAAAGCTGGTTATTGGAGTGGTTTGCACCACTCAAAAATAGAAAGAATATATGTTCGTTTCCAAAACTGTAATTTATAGGTATGTTATTTGTACCAGTCCATGAGACTGTGATATGGCTTATTAATTTCAGTAGTATTGGCATCTTTGGTCTACCTCTGATATTTGTTTTATTTGCAACAGTAATCTGTTCATGTTCTCTTCACATTTTGTGAATAAAAGCCTAATTTTGTAACTTAATTTCATTATTAATCATTCATCCTTGTCATGACAACATTTTGTTCAATAGAGGGTATGCGCATGACCTCATCATACCCAGAAGTTATGCGGGGACGCCTACTGAGTGCCAAATAACTACTTTCTGGGCTTGACAGCCCATACATCCTACCAGAAAAGTCAGATCTAGGCAGTTTTCTGTGTGTTTCCACAATTTTTAGACTACTACACTGACTAAAAAAATCCAATACAGGACCAACATTATTTGGGCTTGCGGCCCTTGGACATTTGGTGTTTAGCCGAGTGGCCCCTGAGCCATCTTAAGTTGAGTAGCCCCGCTTTAAAAGCTTGATGGCCATTCTTGTAATAGGCTGCTCAGATGTTGTTTGAGCAGCCTTCCTGGTGGGTGGGCATGGCAAATGACCATATATGGCAGACCAACCAGTATTGTTGTAAGACGTTTGTGCCCCTGTACCAATAAAGGTGGCAGTGCGCTCAGACCACTCCGTTCCCTCACAGAGTGGTGTTTTATGTTGGAAATGTTTCTCTGTTCCGTGCATCTCAAAGACACTCCCAAAAGGCATCATGCTGCTGTCGTTGCCGTGGGAGACGAAGTGTATTCCTTCGGAGGGTACGGCAAGAACGCCAAGGCCAGACGTCGTCACATCAGTGTCCTCATCTTCAACACGGTGACTTTACGCTGGAGGAAGTCGAACCCGGCGGGCCCCCGGCGCATGGACTACACAGCTGTGCTGGTAGGAGATACCGTCTACCTCTGGGGAGGGAAGCCTTACTGCAACGTGCTATATGGATTTGATGTGGACGCCCAGAGGTGGTCCACACCACAGGTCTCTGGACCTGTTCCAGAGAGGAGGTACGAGCACTCAGCCTGTGCCTTAGAGAAGGTCATGTTTATCTACGGAGGATGGACCCAGCAGGATACACCCGCTAACGTCATGCACAAGTTGGACACCACCTCGATGGTCTGGTCTGTAATTTACACCACAGGCTGTCAGCCATATTTGTCATCACACTCTTCCACCATCATTGGGACAAAGATATTTGCATTTGGGCGCTACAACACCGTCAAAGTGTTTGACACAAAGACCAAACACTGGCTGGAATCACAGTGGGCTGATACGTGCTCTGTTCCAGACCAAACGCTTCATTCAGCCTTTGCCTACAATGGAGAGATGTACACATTTGGTGGCTGTAACCGGGATGGTAGCATCGGTGATCTGTGGAAATTCAGCCTAGAGACCTACTCCTGGAAGTACATCCAGCCAAAGGACTATGGCTGGTCTCCAGGGATTTTGCACTCATTCATGGTGGGAGATCGAATTATCGCATTTGGCCGGTACAATAACCTGTACATCTTGGACTTACGTCTGAGATGTAGCCTGAAGACCTTATGCAAGCTGGCAGTTAATCAGTACGGTCTGGATCAGTCTGACCTCCCACACAATGTCAGGTGGGAACTGAAAGCATCTTGGACTTACGTCTGAGATGTAGCCTGAAGACCTTATGCAAGCTGGCAGTTATTCAGTACGGTCTGGATCAGTCTGACCTCCCATTTTGTTCCAAAAATGGGTTTTGTAAAAATCCAACAGTTGGTGGTGCTATAACAGGCCAATGTGAAAAGGGTGGGATATATTCCTCAGCCTAGTAGGAAAGTGCATGAAAGATTTCACATAAAGTGCACGCTGCGTTCATGATTTGAGGCTTTTTGTTCAAAATGGGCCAATCCTGCAAACTTTGAAAGGCAATTATAGCCAATTAGGATGGAATATGAAATGTCAGACAGATCCGTCTTGAGCACATGACTGTAGAGATACTGTGTAACGACTTGCAGGATTTTTGAACAGAATCTGGAGGAGTAATATAAAAAATCACACCCGTGTGAACTGAGTGGTGCAACTACACATTTATTGTTAAATTTGTTATAGTTACTGTACATTAGAACCAGGAAAGCATCTGTGTCATAAGTACTCTCTAACCATAGCAACCATGCTCGTGGTTTTGGTTGCTAACCATAGCAACCATGCTCGTTTTTTTGGTTGCTAACCATAGCAACCATGCTCGTTTTTTTGGTACGAACAAACACGGGTACACGGGTACAAAGCCAGTTGTTGGAGTGGTTTGCACCACTAAAAAAAAAAAAAAAAAAAAAAGCTTTTTTATGGTTTATAAAAAACAAAATGCCCCCTCTTGACTATCGATTAATCGTTAATATTGAATCGATTTTCATTTTGGACACTTTTTTACACATCGATCCCTAATCCAGCATACATGGGCAACTGGCGGCCCTGGGGCCACATGCGGCCCCTACCCCACCATCAGTTAATGGGCAACTGGCGGCCCGGGGGCCACATGCGGCCCCTACCCCACCATCAGTTAATGGGCATCTGGCGTCCCGGGGGCCACATGCGGCCCCTACCCCACCATCAGTTAATGGGCAACTGGCGGCCCGGGGGCCACATGAGGCCCCTACCCCACCATCAGTTAATGGGCAACTGGCGGCCCGGGGGCCACATGCGGCCCCTACCCCACCATCAGTTAATGGGCATCTGGCGTCCCGGGGGCCACATGCGGCCCCTACCCCACCATCAGTTAATGGGCAACTGGCGGCGCCGGGGCCACATGCGGCCACATACCCCACCATCAGTTAATGGGCAACTGGCGGCCCAGGGGCCACATGAGGCCCCTACCCCACCATCAGTTAATGGGCAACTGGCGGCTCGGGGGCCACATGCGGCCCCTACCCCACCATCAGTTAATGGGCAACTGGCGGCCCCGGGGGCCACATGTGGCCCCTACCCCACCATCAGTTAATGGGCAACTGGCGGCCCGGGGGCCACATGCGGCCACATGCGGCCCCTACCCCACCATCAGTTAATGCGGCCTGCAGGTTAATATCTGCGGACCGCAGATATTCATACTATTTTTTGCTACGACAGTAATATACAATGTGTCCCTCTGTGGAGTGAGTGTGGAAATATAGTGGCCCTCTCCATCGTCGAAGCTGCCCCCCCCCCTCCCCCCCCCCCCCCCCCCCCTGAGATACAGTATTGACTGTGCTTGCTGTGTTGTGTTGCTGTTGTTGTTGTTGTTGTAAGTAGTGACTCACCTCCGTGTCATCTGTGCGTAGGTGGAGATGGCTGCTTTGCGGTGGACCAGCATACGGGCCAGGTGGTGACCACGGGCCTGGCCCTGCAGCGGGACAGAGAGTACCTGCTGAGCGTGGTGGCCCTGGACGGCCTGGGCAGCCGCGGCGTGCCTGCCATGCTGTCAGTGGTGGCAGGGGCCAGGCCTCCCCAGTTCACCAACACCACGTACGCCATCGCCATACCAGAGAACACGCCAGAGGGGCAGCCGTAAGTACATCATGGCTCCTCCTCCTCCTATAGGTCACTGCAGTTCTCAAAGTGGGATCCTTTGAAGCAGGGTCCCCAGCTAAATTAAAAATATATATCTTTTTAATGTTAATTTTATTTAAAAGTAAAAATATCCCGTATAGTAGCATTAAAAGTAATTATGGCACTATATAAATAGCTAATCTACAAGCTAAAAAAAGACGTGATAGGCTATTTAGAAAAAATATAAAAAGTTTTTGAAATATTGTATCTTCTCTCATGGTGGTCCCTGCCACAAAACCTTTTCAGATGGGGGTCTGTGTCCAAATAAATATTAATGTGGGGGTCCTTGGCAGGAAAGGGGTTCTCAACGTTTTTGGCTGCGGACCCCGGAAACACTTCGTCCATGTCTCGCCCCGCCACCCTCCCCACCCCCAATACAAATTGGACAAAGTGGAGTGAAACGTACAATATTTGCCTCTGACATACTCAGAGTAGTGGAGTAGAAGTATAAATTACGGCCTGGGCCGTGGCTCAGTGGTCCAGGCTGGTAATCCAGTCTGGCAGTGTGCCACGGGTTCGACTCCCGATCCCAACGGCCTTTACTGCATGTCTTCCCCCCATCTCTCTCCCCATTTCCTGTCAGTCTACTGTCTCTCCCTCCATAAAAAAATATAAAATAAAGGCGAAAGCCACAAAAAAACAAAACATTTAAGAAGTATAAATTACCTCAAAATTTTACTTGAGTAAATGTACTTAGTAACTTTGCACCAACTGACTACATGCAGTACATGTTATACTGTATATTTCATTATACAGTGTGCTTATATATCCTTCTGAATCCACAAACCGTTCACAAACTTCATTAGCATGCCAATGCACACGCACACACATACACACACACACACACACACACACACACACACGCACGCACGCGCATGCACACACACACACACACACACACACACACTAGCACGCACATGCACACTAGCACGCACACACACACACACACACACACACACACACACACACACACACACGCACATGCACATGCACACTAGCACGCACATGCACATGTGCCGACCTACAAACAAGCACACTCACTTCAAATGTTAATGAATCCCAATTTTAGCAATGAAGAGCAAACAAGCGTAAATACCCCCGGATCAAATGTATTCAAACAGAGTCGGGCTAAAGCAAACATTCCACAAAAACAAACTCACAAAAACAAACAAATAATTGTATCAGTTTAATAACCTCACATTAGTACATTACAGAGCACTGGCTGCATGGCAAAACTCTGAAGAGAAATGTGTTGTCTCCCATGAGGGACCCAGACTTAACCCATTCTGGACGGGAACCCCTTTTGGTGTTTAACTAAGCATTATGTTATACTTTAGCTATTGAAAAATAGCAGATCTACAAGCTCATAGCGCGCCACCGAGTGGCGCGCTATGAGCTTGTAGGTCTGCTATTTTTGAAAAATCGTAAAAATGCGGCACAAATCTTTGAATATATGTTCTTTCAGAGCGAACGTTTTTTTATTTCGACGTCAGGCCTAAATGTTAAATGAATGAATCACTTGAGCGTAACCGACCCGTATTTCATTAATAGTGCAACATATCAAATCTAAAAGCTCACAATGCTTCCCATTGTGACGTGTTGTGAACTCGTAGATCTGCTATTTGCATTTTGCAAAATGTTAAAACATTTATGGAAAGAAATGTGGGGGTGGGCATTTTTTATGTAGATCTCACAGATTCTTGAAAACAAGAAATTTGAATAAATCATACTGTACTGCCACAGGTTTCTCTGCATTTTCTATACAGTATGTGAACACATGTAGAGGAATTAATGTTGCACAAAATTTGCTGTCTTCACACACATATTTTAGCAAGATGTGAAGTTCACTGACTAACGCTTTTCATCTCTCATATTAACGCAATCAAGTACAATTATAAGTTAGAATCTTAACTTATAATTGTACTTGATTGCGTTAACATAATCTAACTGTTATATTATGTCAACAATCATTACAGCGACCATTTACTTACTTACTCTTCCAGAGACAGAAAATAGTGGCAGAAATGTGCATGTATCTAGTTTGAGAGCCGTATTTAGAACAGAAAATGTCTGAGTGTATTTGAGTTATTTAATTATAATAATAATAATAAACCTTTATTTATATAGCACCTTTCAAAACAAGGTTACAAAGTGCTTTACAAAAAAATAAAATAAGAACAAATGCAGTGCACACCAAAAACAACAGTTTACAATAATAAAAATAAAGAACAGGCAATGTACAGAAATGCAGTAGGACATAAGAACAATAGGGAATGTTTAGAAAATGTTTAGGTGTTAAAAGCAGCTTTATAAAAGTGAGTTTTTAGGATGGATTTGAAGCGGGGGACGGATTCTGCAAGCCTTATCTCGAGGGGGAGGACATTCCAGAGAGTTGGGGCTCTGAGTGCAAAGGCCCGGTCACCTTTTGTTTTTAGCTTAGATGTTGGGACCTCGAGTACTATATTGAAGGACATTTCTTGATTACACGTTTTGTGCAGCTTAAGTCTAACTGAGTTAATAGAGCCAATTAAGAATTCAGCCTATTGGAGTTTAGAAGCCAGCAAGCCAGTTAATTCAGTGTGCATTATCAGCAGCTGTGTCCAGCAGGTTTTTAGTTAGTTCAGAGCTGGAAGCCTGAGAGCAGCTACAGTTTTTTTACCCACTTTGGAAAATACTAACCCACGTTGAAAATATTAAGCCACTTCAGAAACCATACTAGACCATATTAGAATCGTTTTTGAACACCTTTTTAAGTGGTGCAACCACTTCCTTAAGTGAGTATGTGTGTGTGTGTGGGTGGGTGCCTGCCTGACTGACTGGGTGGCTGGCTGGCTGGGTGCGTCTGAGCGTCACACACGCACATATTAACTGTATATATGGTGATTTTGGGTGTGCCAGTACAGTACAGTGACAGTACAGTACAGTACAGTAGAGGGTATAGTAGAGGGACCCCCACACGGTAACTCTGGCATTTCTCAACCGTTTTGGACGCAGGGCGGCACCCCTCCACTTTCCCACGAGATGAACACAGACCTTCTCCCCACTTCCTCCAGTGACTATATTGCAATGAAGTGATTTTCCCTAGAAATGCGGCCTGTTCGAGCGCGTGTCATTTGTCTTTTACAAATTGTGGTTGCTAACACAGGACAGTGTGAACACAAACCAGACCTAATGAAAAATGAAACAATTTGTTTCAACAGTGTTGCGCAGAATGTGGTGCTTATCGATTGCTGTTTCACCCCGCTGGCTACAGGCGCATTCCAGCGGATGAGGTTTCCAGTACACAAGGTCACGTGGTGTCAATCGGCCAATCACCGAAAGGTCACGCAAATGTCACTTTTCTTTTACAGCCAGAACGTTTTTCTTTTTTCCTTTTGTGTAGGAAAGGTTAGAAAACATGATATTTACTCGCAACTCATAATAATGTGTCCGCGACACAAAGGGATCCTACATTTGGGAAAAAGTGTTGGAGTGCATTGACCGGGCGCGTGTACAGTACAGATCGCTTCACCTTTAGGCTCTGCATTTTAGGCCACATGTGATTCCCTTTTAGCTCAGTATTGACAAAAGAACAACAACGGCTCAATTTGGATTCAGAACATATTGGACTGGATAAAGAAAAGAAACGCTTCAGAGCTCTGACGAAGTGACGAGTGCCCAATACTTCTGCTTTGAGGGGTTTGATCGATCATCAGTCAGTGCTGGCGTGTGTCAAATACTGCTTTGCTGTCGGGTGGAAACCTTGTATGTCCAAAACGTATTATTTAGTCACAAGCTCTCGTTAATGCTTTTCATTGGTTTAATAAATCCCACAGACAAACTGTAACTTTCCACTTCTGCCCCGGATTTGAACCCGGGTCTTCTGCGCACGTGCTGACATTTCTTGATTGAACTAATAGAGCCGGCCTGCTTGCTCAGGGATAAATGAAATCTTGAATCTTTCAGGTCCAAATTTGTGTCAAACCAGAAGCGGGATCGTGTCATAGGTCATAGGTCATGTCTCACCTAGACACAGGATCTAAAGGCCCTTTTACACTGGCAGCCAAATCCAGCCTGAATCAGATCTGTGCCACATCCAGATTGGAATCCGATTTGTTTAAATAAGTCTAAACGCAAACAAGTCACATTGAATCAGATTTTTACAAATGCGACTTATTGAGCCACATTCAGAGGTGGTTTCAAATCTGATTCAAATCTGATTTCAGGACATCCGTCTCAGTCTGAACACGGTAACCTGATCTAAATCGGATTCCATGTGACTTGTTTGTGTCACAGATCTGATTCAGGCTGGATTTGGCTGCCAGTCTGAACACACATATCTGTGACAGTAGCCGCAATTTGCAAAACTAGATTTTTTTTAATAATGGGATGAATCTAGAGTTGCAATACCATCCATTGACAGCCCATTGATCCAAATCGAATTTCCGATCTGCTTGTATTAAACTACGTTAAACTCACCAACATTGCAGCTGTAGGGAAAGTTTGAATGATCCTCTTTCAAACTACAAAGTGTTTGTTTAATAAACATCCACCGTAGACATGTTATGAGCTACTGTCTGTCAATAAATTCGGTGCAGGTGATTCTTTTTCTAAGTGTTGGAGTTTGGAAGCGCTTGTTGAAGTCACTGAACGGCCCTGCGTACCACCTGTTTCGAATTTGCACATAATGCAGGACGCAGCAGCAGCACGACCCGTTAATATTAACGAGTGCTTCCAAACGCCAACACTTCACGGCACGGCATTTCTTGACAGAAAGTAGCTCATAACATGTCTACATGTCTATTTTTATGAAACAAACACTTTGTAGATTGAAAGAGGATAATTCAAGCTTGACCTACAGCTGCAAATTCTGTCGTTTAATACAAGCAGATCGGAAATTCGATTTGGATCAATGAGCTGTCGATGGAGGGTATATATGCAACTCTAGATTCATCCCAAAACAATCTAGTGTTGCAAATTGCAGCTACTGTGACAGATCTGATCTGGTCACTTGCAAATGCAGTGTGAACCGTCGGGTCAAAAGATCAGATTTGAATTGGATTTGACTGGATGTGACTGGATGTGACTGGATGTGACTGGATGTGCACTGCAGTCTAAATCGGACCTTAACCCATTTTGGTGTTAGCATTATGTAATGCTTTAGCTATTGAAAAATAGCAGATCTACAAGCTCATAGCGCGCCACCGAGTGGCGCGCTACGAGCTTGTAGGTCTGCTATTTTTGAAAAATAGAAGAACGACTGACATAGAAACATAGCTTTTTCAGAAAACTGTCAGGATGTAGAAGACATTTTTAGAATCTGATCTCAGGTCAAAATGGGTTAATACAAGATATACAACAATACAACAGATCGGAAATTCGATTTGGATCAATGAGCTGTCAATGGAGGGTATATGCAACTCTAGATTCATCCCAAAACAATCTGTGACAGATCTGATCTGGTCAGTTGCAAATGCAGTGTGAACGGTCGGGCCAATTAAAGATCAGATTTGACTGGATGTGACTGGATGTGACTGCAGTCTAAACCTGACCTTAATGTCTCGATAGAGGAGCAGGGAGACAAAATACAACCACCCCAATTGTACAGGTTATATTGTATTAACATACTCAGGCTGTCAGAAATGACTTGGACAGTATTAACATACTCAGGCTGTCAGAAATGACTTGGACAGTATTAACATACTCAGGCTATCAGAAATGACTTGGACAGTATTAACATACTCAGGCTGTCAGAAATGACTTGGACAGTATTAACATACTCAGGCTATCAGAAATGACTTGGACAGTATTAACATACTCAGGCTGTCAGAAATGGCTTGGACAGTATTAACATACTCAGGCTGTCAGAAATGACTTGGACAGTATTAACATACTCAGGCTGTCAGAAATGACTTGGACAGTATTAACATACTCAGGCTGTCAGAAATGACTTGGACAGTATTAACATACTCAGGATATCAGAAATGACTTGGACAGTATTAACATACTCAGGATATCAGAAATGACTTGGACAGTATTAACATACTCAGGCTGTCAGAAATGACTTGGACAGTATTAACATACTCAGGCTATCAGAAATGACTTGGACAGTATTAACATACTCAGGCTGTCAGAAATGACTTGGACAGTATTAACATACTCAGGATATCAGAAATGACTTGGACAGTATTAACATACTCAGGCTGTCAGAAATGACTTGGACAGTATTAACATACTCAGGATATCAGAAATGACTTGGACAGTATTAACATACTCAGGCTGTCAGAAATGACTTGGACAGTATTAACATACTCAGGCTATCAGAAATGACTTGGACAGTATTAACATACTCAGGCTGTCAGAAATGACTTGGACAGTATTAACATACTCAGGATATCAGAAATGACTTGGACAGTATTAACATACTCAGGCTGTCAGAAATGACTTGGACAGTATTAACATACTCAGGATATCAGAAATGACTTGGACAGTATTAACATACTCAGGCTGTCAGAAATGACTTGGACAGTATTAACATACTCAGGCTGTCAGAAATGACTTGGACAGTATTAACATACTCAGGATATCAGAAATGACTTGGACAGTATTAACATACTCAGGATATCAGAAATGACTTGGACAGTATTAACACACTCAGGCTGTCAGAAATGACTTGGACAGTATTAACATACTCAGGATATCAGAAATGGCTTTGACAGTATTAACATACTCAGGCTGTCAGAAATGACTTGGACAGTATTAACATACTCAGGCTGTCAGAAATGACTTGGACAGTATTAACATACTCAGGCTATCAGAAATGACTTGGACAGTATTAACATACTCAGGCTATCAGAAATGACTTGGACAGTATTAACATACTCAGGCTATCAGAAATGACTTGGACAGTATTAACATACTCAGGCTATCAGAAATGACTTGGACAGTATTAACATACTCAGGCTATCAGAAATGACTTGGACAGTATTAACATACTCAGGCTGTCAGAAATGACTTGGACAGTATTAACATACTCAGGCTATCAGAAATGACTTGGACAGTATTAACATACTCAGGCTGTCAGAAATGACTTGGACAAATGGAAAACACTTTAGTTAAACTTGCAGAGTGACAGATTACTTTACCTGGGACTAATGATAGTGCTGACATGACATAATAATATCATTAACATACTCTACCAATACAGATTGGATAAAATTACTGTACATTTTATTCATTAAAAAAAGTTTAGTTTAACCACTTTCACTTTGACAAAAATCTAATTCAGATGGGCTATTTACCGTAGTATGACACAGTAGGGAATTAATTTACCCCCCCCCCCCCCAAAAAAAAAAGAATAATAATAAAAATAAAAGACCAAGTTAAAATATGGAGATATGAGGTTTCAGCCAGCTGACAATCAAATATTTCCTCTGTTTCCTGCAGCTTCCTGGTGGTGTTTGCCATTTCCTTCCAGAAGCTGTCCCTGGGCTACAGCCTGCTGATCAATCCCAGCAGCCTGTTCAGCATCCAGCCGGAGACGGGAGAGATCAGCCTGACCAGAGCTCTGGACTACGAGAGCGACCAGCGGCGGTACCTGCTGATGGTGAGGGCCAGTGAGGACCCCAGTGGCCTGAGCACTGCCATAGAGGTTGGTTTTCATCCATTAAATCACTGGTCCTCAACCTTTTTATACCAATTGATGTTAACCCATTTTGGACTGAGGTTGATATAAAAAAAGCTTCTAAATCCTAACATTTTTCTGAAAAAAACATGTTTCTATGTCAGTGGTGCTCAACCTTTTTCATGTCAAGGACCCCCAGAATTATCTCTATTGGGCCACGGACCCCCATCTCAAAATTTGTAGTTCCAGGGACCCCCCAGAAGCCAATATTTTAGTTAAAAATGTTCGCTCTGAAATATATATTCAATGATTTGCGCCACATTTTAACGATTTTTCAAAAAAGCTCGTAGCTCGTAGCTTTTTTGAAGAGCTATGAGCTAGTAGATCTGCTATTTTTCAATAGCTAAAGCATAACATAATGCTATCACCAGGGTTCCCGCCCAACATTGGTTAAATACAGGAGCGTAGACCGTCCCCATCCTATTCAGCCATACACAGTAACAGTTAACACAGAAGGGACATTTCATTTATTAGTATTTTTTGTTGTTGCTTTTGTTCCATTCCTAAGCCAATATTGCTGCTGCTTTAACAAACTCGGGCGAAAGTACCTGGCAACGGGCCCCGGTGCAAATGTTTTGTGGCTGTGGGGGTAGGGGGAAGGGGGGGTCATTGGTTTGGGGCAATCTGATAGTAAAATACAGACCCACAGGAACGCACCCAGGGTGCCGGCCCGATTCCGAAACGGTTGAGAAATGACAGAGTTACCGTGTGGGGGTCCCTCTACTGTACCCTCTACTGTACTGTACTGTCACTGTACTGTACTGGCACACCCGAAATCACCATATATACAGTTAATATGTGCGTGTGTGTTTGTGTGTGTCTTAGGTTGCGCACAGGTGGTGAAAAACAACCATGCTGTTTTCGTGCTCAGACGCACCCAGCCAGCCAGCCAGCCAGCCAGCCAGCCACCCACCCACACACATAGTCACTTAAGGAAGTGGTTGCACCACTTACAAACTTTAGTTAAACTTGCAGAGTGACGGATTACATTACCTGGGACTAATGATAGTGCTGACATGACATAATAATCCCATCTATAGTGTTTCATTAGCGCGACGGAACGTGTCAAAATAGGCTATACAGCTGAGCTATGTTGTGCTACTGACAGGCAGCACATTAATACAGTAACACACGCATTGAAACAAGGGCCGGCCGGCTGTGGTAATAAAGCTACCAAGGAGTGGGCAGTGATGTCACTGTCATGCAACACGGAAGTACAGTAGTATGGACTTGAAGCTGTTTATAAACCAGTCAGTCAATGACATCACTGACGAAACCTTTGTGTTACTCTTCCTGCGACCGATAGTCCCTGAAACCAGGTTTTCACTGACTGTCGTCTTGACTCTTCTTCCTACCTTGTACTGTAGTAGTACCACCAGAGGGGAGCTCTAGTACCATATAGAACTACCTTGTACTGTAGTAGTACCACCAGAGGGGAGCTCTAGTACCATATAGAACTACCTTGTACTGTAGTAGTACCACCAGAGGGGAGCTCTAGTACCATATAGAACTACCTTGTTGCGAACGCAGTGAGCATTTACTATGAGACCCAGCAGATCACGTCTGTGTGTGTGTGTGTGTGTCTGTGTGTCTGTGTGTGTGTGTGTCACGCTGTAACACCACCCGCCCACCACCAGAGGGCGCAGCTGTATCACACACAAAAACACACACACACATGCACGCACGCACGCACACACACGCACGCACGCACGCACACACACACACACAAAAAACTTAACTTAAAAAAAAACTTAACTTAAAAAAAAACTTAACTTAAAAAAAAACGTAACTTAAAACAAAAACTTAAAAAGGAAAAACGCACACACACAAAAAACTTAACTTCAAAAAAAACTTAACTTAAAAAAAAACTTAACTTAAAAAAAAAACTTAAAAAGGAAAAACGCACACACACAAAAAACTTAACTTAAAAAAAAACTTCACTTAAAAAAAAAACTTAAAAAGGAAAAACGCACACACACAAAAAACTTAACTTAAAAAAAAACTTAACTTAAAAAAAAACTTAACTTAAAAAAAAAACTTAAAAAGGAAAAACGCACACACACAAAAAACGTAACTTAAAAAAAACATTAACTTAAAAAACAACCTAAAAAAGAAACACGCACGCACGCACACATACACACACTAAAAAAATAACTTGAAAAAACATTTAATTTAAAAAAACTTAACTTAAAAAAAACCTTAAAGTACGTAATTTATTCTAATTTTTGTTATTGCAATTTACGAGCTGCGTTCGCTTCCCGCGTTTGCGCGTCTTACTTGTACTGTAGTAGCACCACCAGAGGGGAGCTCTAGTACCATATAGAACTACCTTGTACTGTAGTAGTACCACCAGAGGGGAGCTCTAGTACCATATAGAACTACCTTGTACTGTAGTAGTACCACCAGAGGGGAGCTCTAGTACCATATAGAACTACCTTGTACTGTAGTAGCACCACCAGAGGGGAGCTCTAGTACCATATAGAACTACCTTGTACTGTAGTAGTACCACCAGAGGGGAGCTCTAGTACCATATAGAACTACCTTGTACTGTAGTAGTACCACCAGAGGGGAGCTAGAGTACCATATAGAACTACCTTGTACTGTAGTAGTACTATATATAGTAGTCTATACTTAAAGATTGGAATATGACCGAACTAGATGCCAGTCTCTTAAAGATTGAAATATGACCGAACTAGATGCCAGTCTCTTAAAGATTGAAATATGACCGAACTAGATGCCAGTCTCTTAAAGATTGAAATATGCCAGAACTAGATGCAAGTCTCTTAAAGATTGGAATATGACCGAACTAGATGCCAGTCTCTTAAAGATTGGAATATGACCGAACTAGATGCCAGTCTCTTAAAGATTGAAATATGACCGAACTAGATGCCAGTCTCTTAAAGATTGAAATATGACCGAACTAGATGCCAGTCTCTTAAAGATTGAAATATGACCGAACTAGATGCCAGTCTCTTAAAGATTGAAATATGACCGAACTAGATGCCAGTCTCTTAAAGATTGAAATATGACCGAACTAGATGCCAGTCTCTTAAAGATTGGAATATGACCGAACTAGATGCCAGTCTCTTAAAGATTGAAATATGACCGAACTAGATGTTCTCTTAAAGATTGAAATATGACCGAACTAGATGCCAGTCTCTTAAAGATTGAAATATGACCGAACTAGATGCCAGTCTCTTAAAGATTGAAATATGCCAGAACTAGATGCCAGTCTCTTAAAGATTGGATGTACATGAAAATATGTGTACAATGTGTGTACATTGCCATTATCATCCCGCGATATCTTTATGTCACGAAAGTTAATTACAGATTTATTGTTCTCCAAAGTCAGTCTCAAGTTATCATTAGTTGAATTAATGGATTTAGGAAAATCAAGAAGCTCTTGTTCAGATCCTGTGAAGATCATGAATAGATTGTTTATGTCTATATGGAATCTTCTCATTTTCAACATTTTACTATGTCATTAATAATACCTTAGAGCTGTTGTGTGGAAATAATAAAAAAGTCCCCCCATTCTGTGTCTCCTAGAATTGGAGGTCTGAAAAAAATCATTAACACGGTGAAACACATCTTGATGACATCATCATCATCAAGTACCCGTAATCTTCAGCATTGCTCAATAAATAGCGTTTTAATCCGATCGGTGACCATTTCATCAGAGTTATAATGTATCCACATGCACCAACCGATAGGGGCGCATAGTTGAAAGCACATGGCCAAAAACTGATTAAACTTTGTCTTTATACCGGTACTTATACCCGCCCTAGCAGAATTGTAACATCCATGGCCCTGGGGTGAGCCCTTTATATTTGTAATCTGAACATTGTAGGCGTAAGCCGTAAGGACTGTAAATGGAGAATGTGCGTAAAACACTTCAGGCCAGGGCGTTACCATGAGCTCACAGCGCATTGCGACGCGTTGTGAGTTTGTAGATGTTTGGTTTATGCTGGGGACCTGGGGTTCAAGTGGTTTATGCTGGGGACCTGGGGTTCAAGTGGTTTATGCTGGGGACCTGGGGTTCAAGTGGTTTATGCTGGGGACCTGGGGTTCAAGTGGTTTATAGTCAGAGTCAGATTATCCTTATCTCTTTATACTTTATTGCATGCATCAAGTTGCACAAGCAAGCACCACCGAAATCGGAGATCTGTTTTCCTTTTTTACCATGATCTCTCTCTCCCTCCATGTTACAAAACGTTACCGTGGCTCAGTGTTTAATTGCCTGGTAGAGACACTCTATTATAGATATGATCAATTAAACTTAACGTAATATCAAAAACCAACAGCCATTAAGTCATCAATAATGTTTATAGAACACATTGTAGTGAATTCTAAGTAGTTTTGAGACAGTTGGAACTTGGCACGGAGCCATTATCGTAAGTGCGGTCGTTCACTATTTAATATCATGCAGGATTTACACACTGCTTTAGCTCGTATTGATTGTCAAGCCTTAATTGCTTTAAACTGTATTTTCTGTACTTTTGAAACCGCTATGGTTTTGTTTGGCTTGTGTATAAACTCAGTCATGCATAATAATACCCCACTTCCAAACAAATGGTGTTGGTAGCCTACTTGGAATTCACTAAAATGTGTTCTATAAACATAATCACAACATGAGGTCCGATCTCCGATCTAAATATGTGGTATAATTGCTGTTAATTCCATGTTGAGAGCGTTGACTGGGGCTTTGCTGAGGTGACAATGACATCCTCTGCTTTTAAAGTTTAAAGGTGGCGTATTTCCCCCGTAAACGATCTTTTTCAACCAATCACAACATTTCATAGACGGAGAGTCAGTGGCCAAAGACACATTGCTTTCTTGCAACAATTAGACGTGAGTGCGCCATAGGCGCTCAAGCTTCTAGTTAATGATGTATATTTAGCACCAAGTTACCCAAATTGTGTCTTTAGCAGTGATGGTCGTCGAGTGAAGAAAGGAGTCGAGGAGCAGGTTGTCGTCACATTCTGATCAGTTTTATTGAACAGAATAACTCAGTACAAGGCTTTCCACGGGCGGAAGGCCCCGTGGAATACATGAAGTCACATCATAGCTAATCAATGTGGACTCTGCTAGTTTCACAGCGTCTGCAGTATTTACTAGCTTCTAAGTCCCGCCTCCCTAGAAACTCACAGGATCTTCCGGTGGAGGGGGAGGAGGGACACAGAGCATACAGCTCATGTAACACTCTATAAGTTTTATACCAAATAAGACTAATTCAATATCTATACTATATATGAAGTATGCCGAACACATGTAATGAAATTGTTCAAACTATATTGTTAACCAGTCTAAATGATTAAGCACAAATACACAGTGTAGATTCATGTCAATTCTGGAGCAGAGAAGAAGCAGAGAGCTTGGAGCTCCCTGCACACACACACACAGCTGTTGGTTAGCAGTTTGAGATGTTACCAAGATTAGAAACAGCACCCAGACCCCTGGGGTGCCTGGCCGCATTCTTAACAAAAGGCTTTGTTTTTACAGACTGGCTGTAAATAGCTCTAAGCCGTTTTTACTCTGTGCTAGTCACCAAGTCTCAACTGACAGAGCTCCTCTTGTGTCCTGTGCAAACTGACACTGTGTGTCAACTGTCTATTAAAATATCAACTGATTGATATATACGTGTCCATGTCTATAAAATATCCATCACATCCTCCCTCAACAGGCTCTTACGCCTGTTGCAATACCATAACAGCATCATAAGTCATAACCTGCCTAATTAATTTTTCCAAAAATAAATTGCCAAAAATATTTTTCTTTTTCCAAAATTCAAAATTAATCATTAAACCATAGTACAACGTGATAGACCTCCCTGGACACAGAAGCATCTTGTTAACTACCTAAATTGTATCTAATTAGAACCGAACAAGCATAGGGCTTGTTCTGTTGTAGGACAGACCTGAAACTGAACCATATTTAAAACAGAAATTAAACTCCTTATTTAACTGAAATCCTATTTAGACTAAATCAAATTTCTATATTGATTGAATTCAAATACCTGTCCTTCTTTAACTGAAATCCTATTTTAGACTAAATCAAATTCCTATATTGGTTACATCCTGTAATTGAAAAGTTAACACTCATAGCATGACAAAATGGTTAATCATAAAAACAAACATCCCTTTAACAGTACTATTTCAGTACCTTGTTATATCTACTTTGACCTATGTCAGCACAGAATACAACATACAAACATTAGAACAACATTTTCCAACATTAATCATAATTCAGATGAACCACGATTTTTTCTCTTTCCATGACGCAAATTGTTCAGACGTTCAACGCGCCGTAGGAAACGGTTCCCACAATTATTTTTTCGCCTACAGAATAAAAACGCTTGGAACATCATTCTTGATTCTCGGAGCTCGCACATAGCTTTCAGATCTGTAGTTTTGAAGCAGACCGTTGTCACCATATGCTTCCGCACACGTGTACTACAGCTTAACTGCAGTCAGCAGTAGAACTCAGTAGAACTCACTTTGAGCATCACAAGGCTCGAGTGAACTGCAGATTCTCCTTGAGCAATCACAAGGCTCTTAGTGGACAGCTTATTGCTTAGTCATGTCAATCATGACAGCAAAAGCATTGAAACGCTCCTGTAGCAGGAACGCTCCTCTTCTTCATTGTATACGAACATTGGAACGGTCTCCCTTGGACCTCTCCTCCCTCCTAGTGCAGAAGGAGAACCAGTTGGCACCGGCCCGTGGGCCGTAGCCTCCCTTGGACCTCTCCTGTAGCGAACACAGGTCTGTGAAAGTCACCTGCTGTTGATTTCCGACGGTAGAAGCTGAGTTAGGAGCTCCTCTGTCGCTGTTGTCACAGCTGCCTGTAGACACCCCCCTGGACTCTCTGCCCTCGGGATGACCTCCTGTAGGCGCTGGTGGTCTCCCCGTGATCCTTTTGGTGCAGTCAGATGTCATTTTCGACACCTTCAGGAATCCATGGATGGACTCCTCTCTTCCACACCTATTAAAGGAAGAAATACAGGCTCCCACTACAAATATCCCCAATCATTTCTTGGGATATTGATGACACTACAAGCTACTGGTCACTAAGATGACCTCTCTGGCATTAATCTCATTCTCTTTGCTAACCTCCCTAGTTCATATAGTGTCACTGAACTATCTAAATTCACTGATGTCACGTCACCAAACGTATTGATGGACAGGTGTTTTGAGCTGAGGGGCTGGCTTGTTTAACCCTAAAAGGTTCAACCGTGGGTGATCATCCCTCGGCTGAAACCTCCACTCCTAGAGATATGGGTCAACTCCCCCTCCGTCATGTTACCAGCTAGTCGTGCTCAGAACACAGGGTTGCGAATTCCTGTGATCACTGTTATGTAGTAAGGCTGTCAGCCGCCGCTTTCATCACCCGACACACAAACAGGCACTATTAACTAAAGCCAATACTTCAAATTCACACCATAATACCCTCCCTTGAAACTGTAGTCCTTACGATCTACTCTTGACATCAGACTCCAAAAGCAGACATCACTTTGTGTACATGTCATTGCATGCCACTGGTCAATCAGTCACTCTTCACTCCTTCTTCAAACACTGTCCCATCTGTTTCTCTAAATAGCACCCCCAATAAATAGCTGCCTGCAGGACAGCTCAGTGGGTCTGTTAAAACAGACAGTGATAGGAGATAAGGAAGGGACAGGATGTCCACACCTGGCCCTAAAGCTCTCTATCTTAAAACTATTTAGGGTGAGAAGGGATTTTAGCTCTCTCCCCCTCTTTCCCTAAAAGCACATTCCGTCAGAGCATGCTGAAATTGTCATTGCAATTCCTCACACGTAGCTCTGTATGTATTTACTCATTTAACTATCACTTTTAGAATGGCTCCTACTAGCAATATTTCACCGGACATAGCTAGAACCTTCTTGAATTAAGTAAGTCTAGTATGAAGTACATTCAATCATTAATTCACTCACACATACATTATTCTCAATCAATTCTCGATTTCATTCACACCACAAACACTCTCAGGCTTGTGTGACCTTCTCATTGAAACCCCTGGCTGGTGTCTACCCCAAACTCAAGCTTCATACGGCCTGGCAAACATACTGTACGTTTCTTCTGACACCTGTGACAGGTGTACCAAGCCATAAATCCACCACCAAAATAAAAAAGATCAACCGTAGACAAGTCTACCATTGCTATGCCTTTTTTCAATGAGAAGTTCCCTTGCCTCTCACACAGAGTTGCCACTCTCACACAGAGTTGATTCAAAAATACTACCACTGTTTTAGTAGTATTATTTTCCAACCCTTCAAACTCACTCATTTCACACAGTCGGACAGGATAGAAGTAATCTCTCTACCACTGCGAGGAGAGGGACCCCCCTCGTTTCACTCACTCATGCACTCAAACAAACAAGGTGGAAGTAATATTTGTCTTCCATTGCAATAGGGGAAGGACCCCCCTCGACTCTCTCACTCCGTGACACAATCTCACACACACACACACACACACACACACACACACACACACACACATGCATGGGAATAGTTACCCCATCACCCACACACTCATTTGCATACAACCAACTCCATACTGAGTAAATGGAGATTTATCTCACCCTAAGCAACTGTTTTTGTCCCAGAATCAAATTACTCATGCAGAACTATATATACATTTTACTAATAAGAACTGTATTTTTAACAATCCCTAATTAACCTATACCTAACTTTTACCTAAATGTAACCATTTCCAATTTGAGATGCATTTGTCATTTACCTTCTAAATTTTATTCGGACCCCCAAATTGAACCCACATTCTTTAAACCTTAATTGTCCCCAATCTCTGAGTTTTTGAGCACAAGACAACAAAATAGACTGAGCTGTTGTCTCCGTCAAAATTTAAATGAACCTCCCTACTGTAATATCTATATTATTCATTTAAGAAAAAAGTCAATCCACCTTTAAACAGTCACTGATCAAAAATGAGGTAACACCCTATCATTATAGCTACTATTTTCACCAGGGCCTAACCCCACACCATATTCCTACAGTGAAGTTAATAGACTCGCTATCGTGGTTACTATATGCCCAATGGTTACTCTTAGCTCCACATTTTAACACAGAAAATGTCCATAAATGCACTTTAAATAATTTCTCAAATATAATTTCACTCTTATATATTTGTACACTCTAACGTACATGAATAGCCATATTATAGTTCCCTTATCTAATTTAGTTCATGCATCCAGTTTGTTCATGCATCCAGTTTATTTGTTAACCTCCTATTAATTTCGTTTATTTATCTAGTTTGTTCATAAATGTATTAACCCATTACTCCCCCCTGAGCCATGACCCATCATGGCTCATGACAAGAATCTGATCATCACAGAAAACAGTGCTACGCCATCCATAACATCACTCTCAGTACAGTCATACAGTCAGTAGAACAGATCAACTGACACACGCATCCATCACGCACCCACGCACAGGCACAGGCACGCACTACACACATTGAGTACAGTCATACATACTCATCACGCACTCATCAGACGCTCCCACATAAACAACCATCCACAAGTACACACGTACAGTACAGTTCCACAGTCAGCAGAACAAATCAACTGACACACGCATACCACAGACGTACCACGCACTCAAGGCACACGCACGCACGCACGCACGCCAAAACCATAGGCTTTGTCAAGCCAAAGATAAACTGTCACTCAAAGTCCCCAAAGAAAATAAAACAGCGCCGAAAGAGCGCACACCCACACGCACACGCGCACGCACGCAGCGGGCGTAAGGGAACAACTTTAGCAAGAGCTGCTGACAGAAAACCAGCCTAAGTTTAGAAACAACGCTTCTAGTCCAAGCATTCTACATCCCCTGTAACTGGGAAAGTGAAAAATAAAAAGCATAAACAGTCCGCATCACATACCGGAAGTGTGAAGAGAGTCTGTAAAAAATAAAGAAACGCTCCCGAACGGGAACAAAGACAGTACGGCCGCCGGATAGCCAGTACTCAAAGAGCCGCAATGCCACTGGGAAAACCAAAATGGCCACGAAGAGATATTAACAACAAGATGAGCACATCCAAATGAGCGTCACCAAAATGATACAAACAGCAAAAATAAATCAGCACGCTGCACGTCCCACTCAGGCCCCACAGGAAGAGCAACCATAAACACAATGAAAAGCAAAGCGTAACCTAATCGAATGTAAGACGCACGTTTAGTAATGCAGAAACATTTAAAAAAGCGAAAAAAGATCCGATTCCTGGAAACACTTGCTCCCCATACAGGTTACCCACACCCCCAAAACAATACGCCCAAACATGGAAAGCAGTACGCTGACGACAAATCATTGGCAAAAGCGTAGCAACAACATAACATCGCCATACTTTACCTGTCCAGACCCTTGTCCACAGGACAAAGGAATACGACTCTGCCATCACATCCCACGCATCTGTGTGTAGCGCTGCTCAAAACAGACCAGCCCTTATACAAGAGAAATACTCATCTAATCCCAGAATAAAGCCGCACTTCCACACAGACCCACGCGATGTTTCAGCAAAAGCCCCTGTACTTTTCTTAAACAAAGGACCCCATACCCCGTCGAGCAGAGACCCCCCACCCCACTTATACGAAGGTGTAAAACATTTAACGTACACCCGTGTTTTTCCACAAATCACCGCTAGGAGGAAATAGTGCCAGCACAAAGCGATCATAACCAAACAATCACCAGAAATGCAGGCACATACCCCCAGCAGCAATGTAAGCAAAAAAAAACACAAGTACACAGCAGTGCGCGCACCTTATGCATCGTATATATATATACGTCACAAAATCCCTGTTTTGCAATACGCTCGCCGGCTCGTCTTACTGGGCCGTGCGTAATCCAGACAATCTCAGAAAAATAATATCAATAAATATTAATATTAGTATCCAAAATTTCAGATTCCTATTCCATACGCCCAATAAAGTGGGGCCCAGTTATCCCACTAAACACTTTCGGCTAGCCCTCAGGAATGCACAAAACCGTCCAAATATTGTGCACCCCATGTAATATGAGGACGGCCACGCAAATAGAACTTGGTCATGAAAAACGCTCGCAAACCGCGCGCGCCTTCCGGAGCTCCCAGCGGGGCAGAACAGCACTGCGGCAACTGTGTCTGCTCGCATGCTACTATCCACAACCCCACCGGTTCCCCGAAAAACGTGTGCCGTTTGAAATCGCTTTAGCCTATAAGGTATATCAGAATCCACGCTCCCCCACAGGAAGCAAAGGTATTGTTCTATATGGCCACGCCATATCTTCTGCACGTTTGGCCAGGTATGCTTCATGACAGCCATCACTTGACGACGGACTATCAAAAAGTAGGAAAGTACTTAATTGTCGTAAAAAATGCGAGATAAAGGGATAAAGACAAGTTTATGACTAGCTCGCCTGGCGTTTACAGAAAAAATAAAACAATGGTGAATGAAAACACGCGTTGTCACTGAGCAGACGACCCCCCTCTTCACCCCAACTCACCTCGATCACCCCATCACCGCCACGACACAGAGCCACAAAAGTGACCCCCAGCAGGTCGCAGGTCCGTTCAGTGTGGCATAGAAACTACACCATCATTCCTCCAGTCCATTGGGCGCCATTTATGATGTATATTTAGCACCAAGTTACCCAAATTGTGTCTTTAGCAGTGATGGTCGTCGAGTGAAGAAAGGAGTCGAGGAGCAGGTTGTCGTCACATTCTGATCAGTTTTATTGAACAGAATAACTCAGTACAAGGCTTTCCACGGGCGGAAGGCCCCGTGGAATACATGAAGTCACATCATAGCTAATCAATGTGGACTCTGCTAGTTTCACAGCGTCTGCAGTATTTACTAGCTTCTAAGTCCCGCCTCCCTAGAAACTCACAGGATCTTCCGGTGGAGGGGGAGGAGGGACACAGAGCATACAGCTCATGTAACACTCTATAAGTTTTATACCAAATAAGACTAATTCAATATCTATACTATATATGAAGTATGCCGAACACATGTAATGGAATTGTTCAAACTATATTGTTAACCAGTCTAAATGATTAAGCACAAATACACAGTGTAGATTCATGTCAATTCTGGAGCAGAGAAGAAGCAGAGAGCTTGGAGCTCCCTGCACACACACACACAGCTGTTGGTTAGCAGTTTGAGATGTTACCAAGATTAGAAACAGCACCCAGACCCCTGGGGTGCCTGGCCGCATTCTTAACAAAAGGCTTTGTTTTTACAGACTGGCTGTAAATAGCTCTAAGCCGTTTTTACTCTGTGCTAGTCACCAAGTCTCAACTGACAGAGCTCCTCTTGTGTCCTGTGCAAACTGACACTGTGTGTCAACTGTCTATTAAAATATCAACTGATTGATATATACGTGTCCATGTCTATAAAATATCCATCATTAACTTTAAATACAAACAAAAAATAAGGTAATGATTAGAGAAAACTAGGCGGGAAAAAATAGCATTGTGAGCATTGCAATCCCCTGCTAGCTGCCTGCCAACAATATACCATAATATCTGTAAACTACATGGTGGACAAATTACTCACCCCTTCAGTCAAATAACTGTATAGATACTATGTCATGTTGCGATGCGTTGTGAGCTTGTAGACAAGTGCAATTTTCACTAAACTGAATTAGATTTAGGGCTTACAGTAAGTGGATAATTCATAATGTACTTTCTTCCATTCTTAGAAATGTCCAAAGTACAATCATTTGTCTGTTAAAGCTACTGAATAAGGGAAGTGAAAGTCACAAGTATCCAAACATACTGAAACAAGGGAATAATACATTCTGGGTGGTGCCATCATGTAACATTGTTGTGTCCTGCATGGTGAATATAAATGGTGCCATCATGTAACATTGTTGTGTCCTGCATGGTGAATATAAACATCATGTAACATTGTTGTGTCCTGCATGGTGAATATAAAAAAGGAAGAACAAATGAATGCTTAAACCTGTAACAAATACTGTAAATGTGAAAGTGGTCACAAAAGTACACTTAAAGGAGCATTCAGTGTTTTGGGTGATTTGGAAAACCCCCCGGTCTGCCCCGTTAACAAGATGTGCACATGCACGCACTACAGTGGGGGGACACGTAGTACCTGTTACAAATTATGTAAAACTTGGGTTGACCAAGTAAAAGTAAATGAAAGCATTTGTACTGCCAAGTTTAGTTGACTTCATAGTTGACACATAAGTCTGATGTCATCTCTATTGTAAGATGTTGCATGTACTGGTAGTTATGACAACCGTGTGTGCGCCAGTGTGCATATGACGCATGCGCGCGCCAACACGCACACGCACACGCACACACACACACACACACACACACACACACACAAGCCCTGAAGAACTAGCAGCCCAACACTCCCCACAAATCCCGAATAGATGGTTTAAAGAGCTTACAAAACAGACTGGAGACACAGAGTGCAATTTTTTAGCTTTTTTCCATAGGCCCCATGCAGCCATCTACAACAGCATTTATCCTATCCAGGCACACCCAAAGTGGTTTTCAGTAGGGGGGCTGTTATACACCTTGTGAGGTTTCAGTGTTCACAATGAAAGCAGAATAAACTAAAACACTAACAACCAAAACACTGCATGGTGGTGGAGGCACAACAACAACAGCACAGCGGCAGAAATACAAAGAAAAGAGGAAAAAGGATGTGTGCATACAGGGCCGGTCCTGAGCAATCTGGCGCCCCAAGCAGGATCCCCCCCCCCCCCCCCCCCCCCCCCCCCCCCCCCCCACATTTTTTTTTTTTGAGGAGACACTGTGGAGGCACTGGGGGGACAGTGGGGACACTGTGGAGGCACTGGGGGTCCATTGGGGAGGCACTGTGGGGACACTGGGGAGGCTCTGTGGAGGCACTGGCGGTACACTGGCACTGGGGGGACCTGGGGACTTCAGTGCGGTCGCAACATAT
Source organism: Electrona antarctica (assembly GCF_951216825.1). NCBI lineage: Eukaryota > Metazoa > Chordata > Actinopteri > Myctophiformes > Myctophidae > Electrona > Electrona antarctica. The sequence continues at coordinate 5,184,990 of NC_136810.1, read as the reverse complement.
GTAAGTGTATGTAAGTACATTGCAAGGAATGAGTGCATTCGCCATGTACCTGAAGGAAGCCTAATCCAATCACTCTTAGATTTTATCCAGTTTATCCCTGAGTTTAAGTTTACCCTATTGTTGTAGGATTTTTGGTGTATTTAGCCTTATTGGGGTTAATTCACCCCATGGCTCCATTTCAAAAAAGAAACATTTACATGTGTTTCTCTTTTGTTTCCTGGGTCCGGTGTCTAATGGCCCATTTGGTGTCAGTGACACCTCTTTGCTTCTTGTCCCAGGTTGATTTGGAATGTGCTAATGTGTCCCCTATTCAAAGTCTGATTTCCATTGAGTGTTGGCTTTGTCTATGTGTCTGTGGAGTTTTGGTACAACATCAAAACAACTTGTCTAATATTTTGGCATGTTTAAACCTCCAGGAAAATCCGTGTTGAGGTTCTTGATCCACTGTCTTTCATTAAAACGTCTTTGTCCTACTGTCCAGTTGGGATTGTGTTGGAGTCCAGACACTTTTAGATCTGCAATGCCATGTGCCATGAAATGTTGGACAATCCTTGTAGTTGTCTTTTTTGCATTGTTAATATTGTACCTGTGTTGTCTCAGCCTTGCAGCTATTGTTTTACTCGTTTCTCCGACATATTGTAAGCCACATTTTTCACATGTGATTAAATAAATACAGTTGCTGGTGCTGGCTGTTATCTGTTGTTTAATCTCCAGCACGCGTTTTGTAGTTCTATTTTTAACTATTTGTTTGGGTTTGAAGTATTCTGGTCTCTGGCGTGCTGGTGTGTTGATTCCTTTTAGCTTGCTCTGTACCAGATAGTCTTTAAGATTTTTGTTTTTTCTGTAGGCTGATATAATTTTATATTCCTTTAGAAGATCATCTGTTCGGTTCTCAAAATTCCTTTTTAATCTGTTGTTGGCTAGTCTGCTCTGTGTTGAATAACTGGTTACTAGGGCTATTTTTGGGCCTTGATCCCGTACTCTTACCTCTAAGAAGGTATTGTGAGCTTTCCGTAGGAATGTCCTGGTGTAACCTCGTAGTCTGAGAGCATTAAATAGCGTTTTACAGGCTATTTTGAAATCACTATACCTGTGTACGAGTGTGGTGGGTGGAATGACGTTTTGTGTAGTAAGGCGTGAGTGTCTGTTTCCTTAAAGAATACTTTTAAGTCTAATTTCCCGTTTGTGTTGAAGTTTGGGCCCTTGAAGATTGTGACATCAAGAAAGTCAATACTTTCCGTGTGTGTCACATATTTTATCGTTATGGATCTATGATGGCTATTTAACACATCAATAAATGCCTGGAATTCTTCTTTGCTATGTTCCCATATTCCAAAGATATCATCCAGAAATCTATAGTAATGTGTTGGTTTTAGTCTGCATTTTTCTAGGGCTGTCTGTTCCCATATGCTCATGTAAATGTTTGCATAAGATGGTGCAAACCTCTTTCCCATGGCCGTCCCTTTGGTTTGTAGATATAACTTGTTATTGAAGGAAAAATCATTCCTGGTTAGATTTAAGTCTAACAATTGGAGTAATTCCTCCTCTGGTCGATTTGTGTCTGGGTATTTACTGAAAACTTCCTTGACTGCTTGTAGCCCTGCTGTCGTCTCAATGTTTGTGTAGAGGCTGTCTATATCTATCGAAAACAGAAAGGCTTCTTTTGGTACTACTATTGCTTTGATTTTGTCTACAAAATCGTAAGTGTCTTTTATAAAACTGGGGTGTCTTATTGACAGTGGGTTCAGGAAGTGTTCAATATACTCTGCTGTCTGATAGGTCTCACTGCCACAGTCAGACACAATTGGTCTCCCCGGCGGTATTTCGTATGGTATTGTCCATGAATCCGGGCTCTTGTGGATTTTTGGCAAAAGATAAAATATCCTCGCTCGTGGAGTGTCCTGTCCGAGCAAATATTGTTGTTGTTTGGCGTTTATGTGCTTCTTTTCCCTCAGTCTTTTTATGATGGCTTTGGCCTTTACAGCCGTTTGTTTGTAAATTGGTCTGTCTAATTGCCTATAATGATCCTGATTGCTGAGCTGTCTCTCCCCTTCAAACAGGTATTGGTGTCTGTCCATTATTACTATACAGGAGCCTTTATCTGCTGGCTTGATTACAATCTGTTGGTTGTTGGCTAGTTCCCTCAGTGCTTTAGCTTGTTCTGTTGTGAGGTTATCTTTCTCCTTAAGGTGTCCTGGTATGTGTCTTACCGTGTTTGTGTCGTCCTGGATCAGTTGTTTCAGGCACTGGGGAGACACTGGGGAGGCACTGGGGAGGCACTGGGGGGGCACTGGGGAGGCACTGGGGGGGCACTGGGGAGGCACTGGGGGGGCACTTTTTTTTGGCGCCCCTTTTTTGGCGCCCCTCCCCCATGGCGCTCGAAGCCGTTGCTTCGTCGGCCTGTAGGAAGAACCGGGCCTGTGTGCATACTTTAACCCAGGGGTGCCCAAAAGGTAGATCGTGATCTACCAGTAGATCAGAAAGGCTTTGCAGGTAGATTGCATGACATGGCCCTAAAAATATATATAATTAAAAAAGGAAAAAGGAATCTGCCACTTGAATTAAGGTGACTTCATTGATTAGCATCAAATCGGGTCTGTCAGCTCAAACCCACAATGCAATACTTTGATGCAACTTCAGATGCATTACAAAGTTAGACAAAACAAAACAGTACCAATTCCATTTCCACCCTCTATTTCCCATTCCAAGTGCGTTTGTCTTATGTAACACCAGCGCCGCTATTCCAAAGCCTTCAGGTACATTTTTTAACTATTTTCAGCAATGATATAATATTTTTTCCTGGGTAGATCTTGTTGGTCATTTTGAAAGTAGCTCTCAAGTCAAAAAAGTCTGGGCACCCCTGCTTTAACCCCTTTAGACCTGAGGCCGATTTTAACGCCTTCCAAATGACCAAACTACCGGGCGGCGGTCTATACTGTATATACTGTAAATTAAAGACATGCCTTTGCCTTATCTGGCTACAAACGTTCATGTCTGACATGGTAGGCCTACTGCAGAAGGAGAAGAGACTGGAGCAGACATTTATAGCCTTTTATTAGGTGCTAAAGTATACAAAGACTAACGTTTCGACCTTGCGGTCATGAGACATGACTCTGATGAAGACAGCAAGGTCGAAACGTTAGTCTTTGTATACTTTAGCACCTAATAAAAGGCTCTAAATGTCCGTGCTGCTCCAGTCTCTTCTCCTTCTGCAACTCTTGTCCTTGTACCTGTGAAGCACCGGATCAGCCGTTTTAGGCTTGAGGCGTGTTGGTAGACTCCCTTTGTTCATGGTAGACCTACTGCTGCTTGAGGCGCGTTGGTAGACTCCCTTTGTTCATGGTAGACCTACTGCTGCTTGAGGCGCGTTGGTAGACTCCCTTTGTTCATGGTAGACCTACTGTTGGTAGACTCCCTTTGTTCATGGTAGACCTACTGTTGGTAGACTCCCTTTGTTCATGGTAGACCTACTGCTGCTTGAGGCGCGTTGGTAGACTCCCTTTGTTCATGGTAGACCTACTGCTGCTTGAGGCGCGTTGGTAGACTCCCTTTGTTCATGGTAGGCCTACTGTTGCTTGAGGCGCGTTGGTAGACTCCCTTTGTTCATGGTAGGCCTACTGCTGCTTGAGGCGCGTTGGTAGACTCCCTTTGTTCATGGTAGACCTACTGCTGCTTGAGGCGCGTTGGTAGACTCCCTTTGTTCATGGTAGGCCTACTGCTGCTTGAGGCGCGTTGGTAGACTCCCTTTGTTCATGGTAGACCTACTGCTGCTTGAGGCGCGTTGGTAGACTCCCTTTGTTCATGGTAGACCTACTGCTGCTTGAGGCGCGTTGGTAGACTCCCTTTGTTCATGGTAGACCTACTGCTGCTTGAGGCGCGTTGGTAGACTCCCTTTGTTCATGGTAGACCTACTGCTGCTTGAGGCGCGTTGGTAGACTCCCTTTGTTCATGGTAGACCTACTGCTGCTTGAGGCGCGTTGGTAGACTCCCTTTGTTCATGGTAGACCTACTGCTGCTTGAGGCGTGTTGGTAGACTCCCTTTGTTCATGGTAGACCTACTGCTGCTTGAGGCGCGTTGGTAGACTCCCTTTGTTCATGGTAGACCTACTGCTGCTTGAGGCGCGTTGGTAGACTCCCTTTGTTCATGGTAGACCTACTGCTGCTTGAGGCGTGTTGGTAGACTCCCTTTGTTCATGGTAGACCTACTGCTGCTTGAGGCGCGTTGGTAGACTCCCTTTGTTCATGGTAGACCTACTGCTGCTTGAGGCGCGTTGGTAGACTCCCTTTGTTCATGGTAGACCTACTGCTGCTTGAGGCGTGTTGGTAGACTCCCTTTGTTCATGGTAGACCTACTGTTGCTTTGCTCATCATGCCTTTGAAGCCTTTCAGCTACTGCAGTTTTGTCAACCAGGCATGTCTGTTTTCGGAGTAATGTAAAAGTCTAGTATTATTTGGCAGTAGACTATAGCAGGGGTTCCCAACCTCTGGTACTAGTACCCCTGGTGGTACTTGAGCCCCCTTTTAATGAATTGCATTTTTATAGCGCTTTTCCAAGTGCTCAAAATGGTTCATTCATTCATACATTGGGAGGTGAAGCGGCGAACAGTCGACGCCAGCGTCCTCACTTCCCACATCCACACACCAATGGTGGCGAGCTCACACCGACCCACTCATTGGAGGCAATGTAGGGTTCAGTGCCTTGCCCAAGGACACTTCGACATGTGGACAGGAGGAGCCGGGATTCGAACCGCCTACCCAGGGATCATTGGATGACCTCTACCTCCTGAGCCACAGCCGCCCCTTTGGTGGTACACAGAGTAGTCGCCCAAAAAAGCAGAAAAAAGAAAGTGGAATGAAATATTTATATTACAGGTATAGTTCTTCTGACCAAGCAATTTGGTTGAAATAGGCTATCCAGCCGTGCTGAAATGAGCATGACAGCACACCTAGCCGTTAATGTTCTCAAAGAAGATTTGAGAACGGATTAATCACATTAGAATATCATCAGTTGTGCTGATTTTGTCAGAGCAGCAGCATTATTGGCTTAGGAATGGAACAAAAGGGGCAGGTATATATACGCTCCTGTATTTTAACATCAGTTATTATTATTATGGTGGTACTTGGAGAGCCACATATTTTCTGAAGTGGTACTTCAGTATAAAAGGTTGGGAACCAATAGACTATAGGATAATTTGGCCTTGCAGTTTGTGTAGCTATCCATTCCAGAGCGGAGACAGAAGCGCTCTGTGCAGTGCATGCATTTTGTTTTGTTTTGGGTCCCAAGCCTGTTGCCACAGTAAGATGTTGATCTGCCTCCTCCCCGGTCTCAGATAAACACAAAACGTGAAAAGGGGTGAAGATACAATTCATTACAGTACCCCAAATGTTCCTCTGAGGAGAGGTTGAAAACACACACATACTCTGAACATTTCTATTTTTGGCTAAAACCATGAAGTGGAAGATACAATCATGTGCATCGGACTGGCAAGATGAGGAAATTTGAAGTTCAATTTAGCTTGAGGCCAGCCTCCTGTACAGAGAATTACCTGTGGCTGTCTTCTAGAGTTAAGAGTTATTAAAATGACTCTAATTGTATATCCCTGTCTTAACCTCTCATCACTCCTCTCCTCTCCTCTCCTCTCCTCTCCTCTCCTCTCCTCTCCTCTCCTCTCCTCTCCTCTCCTCTCCCCCCACCCCACCCCCTATATTTCCTCTCTACCCTCCCCTCCCCTCCCCTCCCCCCACCCCCTATATTTCCACACTACCCAGGTCCAGGTATCGTTAACAGATGAGAACGATTGCGTCCCAGAATTCCTCCAGTCCATCTACAGCGTGGACGGCGTCCCAGAGACAGTAACCACGGCAACCTCTCTGCTGCAGGGTGAGCCTCCCCCCTGACACCTTAAATCACATCCATCAACTTCCTTTAACCCATTCTGTACTGAGGTCGATTTAAAAAAGGCTTCTAAATCCTAACATTTTTCTGAAAAAATGTTAGGTTGGTCCTCAACCTTTTTCATGTCAAGGACCCCCAGAATTATCTCTATTGGGCCACGGACCCCCATCTCAAAATATGTAGTTCCAGGGACCCCCCAGAAGCCAATATTTGAGTTAAAAATGTTCGCTCTGAAATATATATTCAAAGATTTGCGCCACCTTTTCGAGACTTTTCAAAAATAGCAGACCTACACGCTCGTAGCGCGCCACTCGGTGGCGCGCTATGAGCTTGTAGATCTGCTATTTTTCAATAGCCAAAGCATAACATAATGCTAACACCAAAAGGGGTTCCCGCCCAAAATGGGTTAAGCACATAGCACCATTATTGTCTTCTATAGAAATACAACAGCCCCCCATTTCCATTTCAATGGAAAGACAGTTGAAAATTGAATTCCTTTTAACAAGCTCTTTGCATGCTGAAAGGCGCCCAGTCAGAGTCCTAATTACAGTATAAATAGAGGACTACAAAGAAACTATACGGTACAATGTTACCCGGCCTACAGCGATGCGAGGCAGGGGATTCTAATTGCTGTCTGTCTGTCTGTCTGTCTGTCTGTCTGTCTGTCTGTCTGTCTGTCTGTCTGTCTGTCTGTCTGTCTGTCTGTCTGTCTGTCTGTCTGTCTGTCTGTCTGTCTGTCTGGGAATGGATGGCCGCGTTTTCATCAAACTTGGTGAGAGATCAGCAGACTGTTCCGAACAGATGATGACTAATCACTTAAAGCTAAAATCCAGAACTTTTCACCCATTTTTTCACTCAAAGTCAAGATACTGTATGTCTATGTACAAAATAATTTGAGAATGATTGGATGGATGGAGTTTCATAAAGGTTTGTGTAAACGAGATCATTAAAGGGGAATTTCACTTTCAAAGAAGATTTTCATAGAATCTGATCTCAGGTCAAAATGAGTTAACACAAGCTTCTGACTAAATCACAACCACGACAATAATATGTGATGTATGAATATGGCAGAGTTATCTGTATTAGACACCACTTGTCCTGTTATTATTGCGAACGCAGTGAGCATTTACTATGAGACCCAGCAGATCATGTCTGTCTGTCTGTCTGTGTCTGTCACGCTGTAACACCACCTGCCCGCCACCAGAGGGCGCAGCTGTATCACACACAAAAACACACGTGCACGCACACACGCGCACACACACACACACACACACACACACACACACACACACACACACACACACACACACACACACACACACACACACACACACAAACAACTTAACTTACGCTAACTTACGCTAGCATGAGGGAAAAAGTGAGGGGACATTTGCACCTCACTTAAAGATAATTCCATGCTAGAAGGCATTTTTACCTTTCTTACCTTTCTTTGTAGTCGTTACTTCCCCACCAAAGAGGTCCAGGTGTTTTTTTGTGCAAAAACTCCTTATTGGCTATTTCCCCTACCATAAGGGAAATAGCCAATAAGGAGCTTTTGCACAAAATAACACCTAGACCTCTTTGGTGGAGACGTAACAACTACAAAGAAATAAGGTAAGAAAGCCTTTTAGTATGGAATTCTCCTTTAAATAATAAGGAAGTCAGAATAAATTGTGAGAATAATAATTTGATATTATACACATAGAGTAGAGCTCTCACAGGTTAAAAATGATGGACCCAAACCCTGCAAGTTCCCAGATCTAACTGGAGCCAACATTTAAAAAGAAAAGAAGAAAAAAAAAGAAAAAAGATAGACGCACCCGGCCGGCACCCATTATTTTATGGAGCCGACAAACCTAAAATGATGTTCTGACTAACATAGCCTGCGAGATGTCAGCTATACACTCCATACTGTAGCAGCCTACAATAAGACAATGTCAATGACATGCACCTCGATCAATAAGAAATCCATGATCACACTATAACTGACGGGGAACAAATGTGTTCCCCCATAATTGCGCTACAGTAATCTGATCCCTGGTCAGTCAGTCATAGCAGCACTTGATTCTTGCAGCCCGAGCCTTGCGGTGGTAATCTGCTTCTTTCACACCCACAGTTATCATACCATGAGCGTGAGAGAGCACCTGCATGTACCAAGTAAACAGAACGGTCATTGCTGCTGCGAGAGACAAGCATGCAGCCAACGCCCGCCGGGAGAAATACATAAATAAATAGACCAGTCAATCGCAGTATTGTGGGGACATTCAGACTATTGGGATGATTTGTGTATGTATGTTTATTTAGTTTTTGTTGTTTTTATTTCCTCCCTTTGGGTCAGGGAAATAAATACATCTTCAATACATGAAATAAATGTTCAGAATCTACTGTATAGCTTGGTAGGCTGCAGATAACCAATAACACAGAATCTATATCTTGGTAGGCTGCAGATAACCAATAACACAGAATCTATATCTTGGTAGGCTGCAGATAACCAATAACACAGAATCTATATCTTGGTAGGCTGCAGATCAATAACCAATAACACCAACATATAGCCAACGCAAAGTTGTATTTGCCGATACCGATATTGACCGATAATGCCCAATTGCGATATGTGTTCGATACATCCGTGCATCCCTAATTCTGACCCTTCTGACCCCCCCTCCGGCACCTATGAATGTGATAATAATAATATACACACTCGTTTTCTTTTGCATTTGCTTCCCTGATCCAAAGTGCCGCCTAACAACAAGAGGAGATAAGGCTTGCAGAGTCTCATTTCCAATCTCTCCTGAAAACACATTTTTATAAGGCTGGTTTTATTTCTAACCGTTTTAACTTTAATCTATTCTTAATCTCATTTCATCTGTTTTGTTGTGTTTCATTGCCTCATTTCATTTGTATTGATTCTTATGTGTACAAATACAGCCCATTATTATTATTATATTATTATACTTGTAGTTAGTTAGTAGTTCAGAATCAGAAGACTTTATTGCCATGACATGTAAACATGTTAGGGATTTGGTTTGGTGGACAGCAGAGTGCAGTTACAACATTAGGACAAGTGCAAAACAGGACAAGACAGTGCAAAGAATAGTGAATAAAATAAAGTGCAGAGAGTTGAAGTGATCAGTTCAGAGCACAAGTCAGTCCATTCCACTCTGAGTGGGGGTGGAGGGAGGATAAAGGGGGGTCAGGGGGGGTGGAGGGAGGATAAAGGGGGGTCAGGGGGGGACACAGCAGCGTTGAGGAGCCGGAGTTCTAACAGATGAAAGGAGTTTCAGTAGGTAGCCTCAAAGACTACACAAAATAATGATACACAGTTACAGTATCACTTTAAGCTTCAGTAACTTGACATTTCATCAGTCAGTCATCAGTTCAAACTCCCTGCAGAGTGGATGAGAGGGGTCATTTGCTATCTTGACAGCTTTTTTCCGAAGTACTTCCTTGTAGATACAGCTTAATTGTTTCTGTCTCTTCCCAATGATTTTTGAGGCTAGGTTCACTATTCGCTGCAGCTTGCTAGTTCCTTTTACATTAAGATTGCCAAACCACATTGCCATGTTAAAAGTCAAGATTCCCTCTATCAGGTTCTTATAGACTGTTTCCATGATATGTTTGCTCACTCTAAAGGAGTTGAGCTTGCGTAGTAGGTGGAGGCGTTGGTTACAAGTTTTAAAAATCTGGTCAGTATTTTCACTGAAATTGAGTTTGCTGTCAATATATGTGCCTAAGTATTTAAAATTGTCTACTACCTCCACTATTTGTCCACTAATTGTAATGGACTGCACAGGTTCCTTTTCATGAATGACAAGTCATTTTGTTTTTGTCACATTGATCCCTAAGGAGCTTTTATTGCACCAGTTCTGAAGAGATGACGCATGTACTCTGTATGCTTCCTCCCCCGCTGTGTCCCCCTTCTTCAGTAAGGCAACCAGGGCCATATCAACAAATTAAACATATCCTGGTCTAAATGGAATTCATTTGAAAAGTAAGGGGGATAAGATAGTCCCCTGCGGAGCACCGGTGTTAAGCACAGTGATGTCGGACAGAGTATCATTAACACGGACCTGTTGGGGACGGTCAGAGAGGAAGTCTCTGACAAGATGGATAATACCTTCATTTACCCCATGAGTCTCTGCAGAAGGGTGTGTATCTGCATTCTGTTGAAAGGTAAAATCAATAAAAAGGACCCTGGCAAAGTGGGAGGGGACTTGGAGATGCTTTGACAGGGTGTTAAACAGTCTGATAGTTGCATCATCAGTTCCTCTCTGACTTGTATAAGCAAATTGGAGATGATCTAAGCTGTTGGAAACCATCGCTGTGATTTGTCTGCTTATAACTCTGTCTGCTTATAACTCTTTCAGAACATTTTCCCAAAATGGAAGTCAGAGCAATGGGCCTGAAGTCTTTTAGTTCAGTGGCTCCAGGCTTATTGGGGAGAGGCACAATACAAGACATTTTCCATAAATTGGGCATTGTTAGAGAGTCAAGCAAATACTGGAATAGCATCAACACAATACCTTTAAGTTCATGAACATTTTCTTTCAACATTCTACCTCTAAGGCCATCTGGCCCAGGGGCCGAGTTGGGCTTAATACAACACTCTACCTCTAAGGCCATCTGGCCCAGGGGCCGAGTTGGGCTTAATACAACACTCTACCTCTAAGGCCATCAGGCCCAGGGGCCGAGTTGGGCTTAATACAACACTCTACCTCTAAGGCCATCTGGCCCAGGGGCCGAGTTGGGCTTAATACAACACTCTACCTCTAAGGCCATCTGGCCCAGGGGCCGAGTTGGGCTTAATACAACACTCTACCTCTAAGGCCATCAGGCCCAGGGGCCGAGTTGGGCTTAATACAACACTCTACCTCTAAGGCCATCTGGCCCAGGGGCCGAGTTGGGCTTAATACAACACTCTACCTCTAAGGCCATCTGGCCCAGGGGCCGAGTTGGGCTTAATACAACACTCTACCTCTAAGGCCATCTGGCCCAGGGGCCGAGTTGGGCTTAATACAACACTCTACCTCTAAGGCCATCTGGCCCAGGGGCCGAGTTGGGCTTAATACAACACTCTACCTCTAAGGCCATCAGGCCCAGGGGCCGAGTTGGGCTTAATACAACACTCTACCTCTAAGGCCATCAGGCCCAGGGGCCGAGTTGGGCTTAATACAACACTCTACCTCTAAGGCCATCTGGCCCAGGGGCCGAGTTGGGCTTAATACAACACTCTACCTCTAAGGCCATCTGGCCCAGGGGCCGAGTTGGGCTTAATACAGGAAAGGCCATCTGGCCCAGGGGCCGAGTTGGGCTTAATACAGGAAAGGCCATCTGGCCCAGGGGCCGAGTTGGGCTTAATACAACACTCTACCTCTAAGGCCATCTGGCCCAGGGGCCGAGTTGGGCTTAATACAACACTCTACCTCTAAGGCCATCAGGCCCAGGGGCCGAGTTGGGCTTAATACAGGAAAGGCCATCTGGCCCAGGGGCCGAGTTGGGCTTAATACAACACTCTACCTCTAAGGCCATCTGGCCCAGGGGCCGAGTTGGGCTTAATACAACACTCTACCTCTAAGGCCATCTGGCCCAGGGGCCGAGTTGGGCTTAATACAACACTCTACCTCTAAGGCCATCTGGCCCAGGGGCCGAGTTGGGCTTAATACAACACTCTACCTCTAAGGCCATCTGGCCCAGGGGCCGAGTTGGGCTTAATACAACACTCTACCTCTAAGGCCATCTGGCCCGGGGGCCGAGTTGGGCTTAATACAGGAAAGGCCATCTGGCCCAGGGGCCGAGTTGGGCTTAATACAGGAAAGGCCATCTGGCCCAGGGGCCGAGTTGGGCTTAATACAGGAAAGCCCATCTGGCCCAGGGGCCGAGTTGGGCTTAATACAGGACAGGCCATCTGGCCCAGGGGCCGAGTTGGGCTTAATACAGGAAAGGCTAAACTAGCTACAGTTTCATTTTCCCTGAGTGTGATATTAGGGACATACTCCGGAATGGACCTACTGTACACTATCACGCTCAGCACTGAAGTCATTCTTATCAAAACGGCTGAAAAAAGATATTTAGATCATTAGCAAAAGATGGAGTCGCGCGGGTGGACAGGGGGGTACGCTTTGTTTCCAAAGGTTCTCAGCACAGAATGTGCAGCAGCTCATTACAGTAGTTGTGTTATTATACCTTTTGTAGAGTTACCTTGTCAAGGCTGATACTGTACTTATCCAGGGTGCCGTATGGCTGCTGCTAATTGCAGCTGCAGTAACAATGCATAAGATCCAATTAATATGCACAAACATTATAATGTGTTATGCAGACCGTTACATAATCAGGTGATTATGGTAATTCGGTTATTTATCAGTCGCATGCTGTTGTACTGTATAGAGGAAGGTATAGTCATCTTTGGTGTGTTTCTCTGGGTTGCCCCATACAGACATTTTGGGTCATTATATAATTTAAGTAACCTTACCTTTAAGTTCTGTAACACAGTGGTTCCCAAAGTGGGGTCCGGGGACCCCACTTTGGGAACCACTGCTGTAACATACGGCTCAGCAGAGTGCTCAGCCCTGTTTATTGATTTGGTTGGAAACCCACTAAACTATCACACTAGTAGTACGTCATGGTTGTCTACCAGGTACCCCTTTTGGGGTAGACATTTTTCCAGGTACCCCCTCATCTGAAGCGGCCGCAGAAACCTTTCAAGTGTCCTGAGACTTTTTGTTGTTTCTGCAGCATGCGTCCTGCTGTTACTGTTTGGGGTCACGACAGGTTGACTGATGTTGTAGTTTTAGTAATCATGTCAGCTATTGGCCCAAAGCAAACATGGGAGAAACACAATGAACAACACAAAAAATATGTTTATTGCGCAACTTGGCAGAAATGACCACGTAGATAAACATAATTTTAATGTTAAAAAAAGTAAAATATATATATATTTCGGGTACCCCCTGGCTATACCGCGGACCCCACTTTGGGAACCGCTGGTCTAGAAGAATATAGACATATTTATATACTCCCATATTTATATATTTATACCCTTGTGGTTAATTGCATTGTATTCTTCTATTGAAATATAACCTTGTTAAAGTGTGGTGAATAAACTACAGTTCACTTTCCAACCTTAAATAACCCCTAGACATTAGGGAATGTAACACAGACATATAATAATAATGAACTGCATTTTTATAGCGCTTTTCCAAAGTGCTCAAAGAGCTTTACAATGGTTCATTCATTGGTTCATTCATTCATACATTGGGAGGTGAATCTTTACAATGGTTCATTCATTCATACATTGGGAGGTGAATCTTTACAATGGTTCATTCATTGGTTCATTCATTCATACATTGGGAGGTGAATTAATGCACAAACAATGTATGCACAAACATTAACATGTGTTATACATACATACAGTACATTACATGCATTCATCAACTATTGCAGCTCATCAGATCATTTTGACTAATCGTTAATAGTTTAAATTAGTTTAGCCTCTCTTGGAAATGTGTGTGGAATTATCCCTTGAGATTTATTTATACCAACTAATTTTCAACGACAGTAATACGATAGTAATAACGCCTGAAGAAGGTCAGTATTAGTCTGGCTTATTAGCCAGGCTAGGTCAGTAGACCCGAAAGCTTGCAAAATAAACACTTTGATTGTATGCAGATCTGAGTGTGTGGAGCTTCCCTTTCCCACCCAGATTTTCCTGCTCGTCCAAGGAATGGAACCAGAAACCTTCCGGCAACAAGGGCACTCCTCTAACCTTTAGGCCACCTTTAGGCTGCCCTGCATGTTACTGTAGATCTGACCTTTAGGCCACCGCTGCCCTGCATGTTACTGTAGATCTGTTATTTAACCTCTAACCGTTAGGCCACCGCTGCCCTGCATGTTACTGTAGATCTGTTATTTAACCTCTAACCTTTAGGCCACCGCTGCCCTGCATGTTACTGTAGATCTGTTATTTAACCTCTAACCTTTAGGCCACCGCTGCCCTGCATGTTACTGTAGATCTGTTATTTAACCTCTAACCGTTAGGCCACCGCTGCCCTGCATGTTACTGTAGATCTGTTATTTAACCTCTAACCGTTAGGCCACCGCTGCCCTGCATGTTACTGTAGATCTGTTATTTTTGCCAAAGGTGCACCCCAGAATAGAGACTCTAGGGTTCATGTGGGTTCACTTAAAAAACAACCAAATGTGACAAATACAAAAACAAAACAACAACAACATCAAACAATAAGACATCATCAGAAAAATCAAGCTGAGTCTTGATAATTAGAAGATAAACTATTTTAAATGGTGAAGATAATTGAAATGTCTACATTAAAACAAATGTAGCCAATGTTGCTGTCTTCTTATTATGTGTTAATACATCCTACATTGAAGAGTTGTGAAAGAACAGACCCAGAACAAATGCACCTCTATCATAAACTACAGAATATTGCTGGAATGAATATTAGTTTTGGATGCAGCCTGATATACTGTACAACATCAGCATAATCCATATTGGTAAATTGACATAACACATTGTTTTATGCTGTGAAGTTTTTATCTTATGAAGAAAGAAGTGAAGCAAAATAAAGCATTATGTCACAGAACAGCACATAATGGAAACTGTACCTGTTCATTTTCATATTGTCTCTGTCGAGTGTCCAGAACCGTTCCTTTTTATTGTTGTAACGAAACAAAAATATAGAAATTTGCCGATCTACGTATGATGCGTTGTGAGCTTGGAGATGCTACTTTCACTACTCTTGTGCAACACTCTTGTATGACAAATTAATGTCAGACAGAAAGGACAATGGAAACAATGACACTTTGGTAGAGGTTTGAGTTGTAGATACCGTGTCACAATGTACAGTAACTACAGTTCAATAGGCACCTTTCTCTGTTGCGCCGCTGATTATAAATTGATATTCCTATAGCTAAAAAGTCTCCTCATTGACTTACAGAGACGACATTTTTTTTTTTTATATATATTTTATCCCACAATTTTGTAACCAATTTTTCACCCCAATGTCAATTATCTAATGTGATCCTGGGCTCTACACACCCTCCGCCAACCTAGTCCCCATATATGTGGGACATGGGGAGAGCAACGGACTTGAACTCATGCTTCCTTCATGCATGATGAGTGTCCAAGTTGCTCCTTTACACCTGACAGGGGGAGTTTCCCTGGTTGGACGTAGTGCGTGGAAGGAACACGTTATTCCAACCAGTTCCTTTCCCCTCCATCAGGCGCCCCGGCTGGCCAGGGGGAGGCAGTTTAGAGACCAGGATTACTGCATGTTTTTTGTGAGGGTACCTACGCTAGGGGACACGGGGAGAACATGCAAACTCCACACAGAAAGGCCCTTTCACCAACCTCGCCTCGGGTATGGGCACTGATGATGCGGAGGATACGACATGTTTTTATAATCGTCATGCCCCCCCCCCCACCATAGCTGATTCACCCCCCATGGTGAGTGTCATGCACTAGGGGATGCATGGCAAAAACAGGGAGTCCACACAGGAGTGTAACGTTTTGTAGTTGTATTTATTATATTAAAGTAAATAAGGCATAGCAAAATCATAAAGTGTGGGATGTGAGGATATCAGTTATCAGTAATGTGTGCAGTGTATGGATGTGTGGAGAGTGGTGGGTGCGTGTTGTATTAACTGGTGCACAACATAACTTAACAAAAGGGAGGTTAGGCCCTTGAGCCAGGTAGCAGTCCTGCTTGCAGGGAGGACAGAGAGAAGAGTGAGCTGCAGCCAGGAGAGCTCCCTATATAGTCCCCTAAGCCACACCCCCCTCAGGTGAGCACAATTGGGCTGACGGCCTGCTGCACTCTGCCATCACAGAGGCTTCCCTCTAGCTTATAGCCTACAGTGAAGCAGAGGGGGCAGGGCCGTCACACCCCCCTCCATAAAAATGATGTTCCACCACATCATCTAAAAGAAAAACAAACCACAAATTAGAAACCAATAAACAAATATTATCCCAAGTTGACCAAACTAAACAAAACAAAACCAACTTTAATGTCTGCGTTTACCCACACTTAATACTACCTATCCATACTACCTGCTTCCCCCCCATGACCCACCATCCTGCCCCCAGCCTCGGCAACCTTGGTACCAGGAGCAATTTAAGAGAGCCGGAGACCGGATAGTCTAGAAAGGGAAAAAACAAAACAGGAAATGTAAGTGAACACCTTAATGTATACGTGACAGTGCATCTGCCATCACGTTCTGAGAGCCTTTAATGTGGCGAATCTCCATATTATAGGGCTGCAAGAATAATGCCCATCGCATTAACCTCTGGTTTGGATTTTGGAGAGACTTCAAAAATGTCAGTGGATTGTGGTCTGTGTAAGCGACCAGTGGCGTTAAACCAGAACCCAAATACACATCAAAGTGTTGCAGAGCTAATATTAGCCCTAGCGCCTCCTTCTCAATAACTGAGTAGTTGAGCTGATAAGTATTGAACTTTCTTGAAAAGAAAGCAACCACTCTGTCAACACCCTGCTCATCTGCTTGCAAAAGAGCAGCTCCGCATCCTACATTTGAAGCATCGACCTGTAGCGAAAAGAACTTATCCAAATGGGGAGCAGCCAGAACCGGAGCTGAACACAACAGAGCCTTGAGACTTTGAAATGCCAACTGACAATTAGTTGACCAGATAAATTTGGTATCCTTTTTGAACAGCCTGGTTAATGGCTCAGCCACGGACGAAAAGTTTCTACAGAAACTCCTATAATATCCTACTAGGCCCATAAACCGGAGCAACTCTTTCTTTGTAGTGGGAGGAGGATACTCAATCATTGCCTTGACCTTATCCTGAACCATGCGGACACTGCCCTGCCCGACCACCTTGCCCAAATAAGTTACTGTGGCCCTTGCAAACTCACATTTAGCCAAGTTGATTGTCAACCGTGCCCAGACCAACCTCTCCAAGAGAGCCTTAGTACGCTGCATGTGCTCAGACCAGGTATCGCTGTAGATTACCACGTCGTCAAGGTATACGGCACATCCCTCCAAACCAGCCACCACCAAATTCATGAGGCGCTGAAAAGTTGCGGGCGCATTGCGCAGACCAAAAGGCATAACAGTGTACTTGTATAAACCAGATGGTGTAATGAAAGCGCAAACTTCCTGTGCTCGCTTCGACAGAGGGACTTGCCAATATCCTTTTAAAAGGTCAAATGTACTAACATACTTAGCTGATCCCACTTCATCTATACAGTCTTCCATTCGTGGAAGGGGAAAAGCATCTGGCTTAGTTACATTATTGACCTTCCGATAGTCTGTACACACTCTGTAGGTCTTGTCAGGCTTACCGACCAGTAGGCAAGGTGATGCCCAGCTTGAGCTGCATGGTTCAGCAATATGGTTCTCGAGCATGTACTCCACCTCTTTGTTCAAATGTTTCCGTTTTTCAGGAGACACCCTATAAAAACGCTGCCTTATAGGTACTGCCGTTTCATCCACCTCCACATCATGTTCAATTAAATGGGTACGAGTGGGCACATCGTGCAACAAAGCAGGATATCCGTTAATAAGAGCCACCAACTCAGAGCGTTTATAATCATCCAAATAGGCCAGATTAGAATCAAGTTT
Organism: Electrona antarctica; assembly: GCF_951216825.1. NCBI lineage: Eukaryota > Metazoa > Chordata > Actinopteri > Myctophiformes > Myctophidae > Electrona > Electrona antarctica. Next base: position 5,167,496 of record NC_136810.1, on the reverse strand, counting down.
ACTCAAGGATTCTGTGTTGTTCAACCGACCCTGCAAAATGACCGCCGGGGTCTCACCCTCTTCTGGAGTAGCTAACCCAGATGAAGACCCATCTACCCTGGTTGTACAAAGACAGGAATTACCACTTTCCCCATTTCCTGCTTTACCATCAGACTCCTTTGAGTAATAGGGTTTTAGCAGATTGACATGACACATTTTCGTCTTCTTTCTACTGTCTGGAGTAGCTATCACGTAGTTCTGCTCTGTCACCTGTCTCACAACCGTGTAAGGCCCACTGAATTTGGCCTGGAAAGGAGAAGTTATTATAGGCTTAAGGAGCAAAACTTGATCTCCAGTTTTAAACTGCCTAGGCTCTGCACGTCTGTCATGAAGAGATTTCATTTTGTTCTGTGACTGTCCTAAATTCTCCTTTGCACTTTCCACTGCCAAAATCAACCGGCGTCTAAAACCATTGACATAGTCAAGGAGACTTTTAGGGGGTTCAGCTACTCTCCAGCTGTCCTCCAACATAGCCATAGGGCCACGAACCTTGTGACCAAACACCAGGTCATTTGGGCTGAAACCTGTACTTTCCTGGACTACCTCTCTAGATGCTAACATCAGCCACGGTAATCCCTCCTCCCAATCTTTCCCCAATTCTGTGCAGTAAGAACGCAACATGGACTTTAGGGTTTGATGGAACCGCTCCAAGGCCCCCTGTGACTGAGCATGATAGGCTGAAGCCATATTATGCTTAACCTGAAGCTGCTTGAGAACTTCAGCAAACATACGGGAGGTGAAATTTGAACCACGGTCGCTCTGGATGACCTTTGCGATCCCAAAAACAGACATGAACTGTGTCAAAGCTTTCACAACAGACTTAGTGGTTATGGTTCGAAGTGGATAAGCTGCGGGGTATCGGGTTACTTGACACATAACCGTGAGCAAATATGTATGGCCCTGCGTGGAACGAGGCAACGGCCCAACACAGTCGATAATGAGATGTTCAAATGGTTTCTCCACTGCAGGGATTGGACACAGTGGAGCTGGTTTAATTGACTGGTTGGGCTTACTCGTCAACTGACAAGTATGACACTTTTTGATGTAGGCAGAAATGTCACGCTTCAAATGGGGCCAAAAACAATACCGCAACACCCGGTTGTAAGTTTTCCTTACTCCCTGATGCCCAGCAACATTATTATGACATGTTTGCAACACCAATGACCGGAATTTATTAGGAACCACAAACTGAAAAATTGGATCCCCACCTAGAGCTTCTGCATGTGGAACCCACTTACGAAAGAGCAAGTCCTGTTGCACAAAATACCCATGTGCACTACTGTTAATTTTGTCAACCGACATGGCTTTGTCAAACAGCTCTTGCAAGCTAGGATAATTTTTCTGTTCTACAGCCAAATCCCTATGTGACATAGATTTAAACTGCTCAGGCAAACTCAAATCAACCAGACCAGACCTCTCGCCCTGATCAACACTCTGATTCTCATTTGAGGCGGCCATGGCACGTGTAACAGCGCAAGCTGGATACACCACTGCACCATCAGATACACTGTCCTGCTGAACATCTCCAGGCCACTTCCTGGTAATTACATTTGGTACTAGTTCAGCCCAAATTCGTTCCCCACAAAGGTCGTTACCAAGGATGATGTCCACCCCTGCAACCGGCAACTCCGGTCTCACCCCCATGTGAACCTCTCCATTTACCAACTCTGAAATGAGGAACATCTTATGGATTGGCACGGGAAACACAAACATGCCCATTCCCTGGATCAAAATGCTCTCCCCTGTATCAGTCTCAGTTGTAAACGGCAACACTGACTCTCGTACAAAGGAATCTAGTGATCCACAGTCTCGTAGCACCTTAACTGGTACTTGTTTGTCACTTCCCATCACAGACACAAAACCATTAGAAATGAATGGCAAGTATGCATCAGCAGTTTTTGGCTTCAAGAGCGCACTCTGCTGTCCTAAAGGCAAAGCCACTGGGCTGAGTGAATTGGCCAGTGCCACCGGTTTAACCTGTGAGCTGGTAGACCTGTCCTTAGATTTGAGGACCGGACACTAATTTTTCCAGTGTCCTGCAGATTTACAATAATGACATACACCCACTGATTTGTCATGTGTACCTTGTGTGACCCTGCTGTCGGCCGTATTTCTGTAACCCTCTGGAGCACCCTTTACACGAGGAAATGAATTGAACACATTCTCAGTAGCATAAGCACTGTAACTATTCTTGTGAATTAACACGTACTCATCTGCCAAAACTGCTGCCTCAGTTGCCGTTTTTACTTTGTGCTCAGTGATGTATGTAGCAACATTAGACGGTAGAGTGTTCTTAAACTGCTCCAAGACCATGAGGTTAAACAATTGTTCAAAATTCTCAACCTCAGATGATGAACACCAGCGCGAAAACTGTGTACTCAATTCTCTGACAAACTCCACATGTGACTGTTTGTCCTGTTTCCTCCAGCCCCGAGCCCTCTGCCTGTAAGCCTCTGGGACCATCTCGTATATTTTTAACACTGCCTCTTTAACTTTTGCATAACTCCTAGAGTCCATAGATGTTAACGCAGCAAATGCCTCTTGTGCTTTCCCTGTGAGTACCGACTGCACCATTATAGCACAATCTGCGTCCGTCCAATTTTGCGCCTCTGCAATTCTGTCAAATAAGAGAAAGAAGGTGTCAGGATCCTTTTCATTGAACCTGGGAAGGAGCCTCAGGCTACTGCCAAAGTCCATAGATTTGACACCTCCTCCCCTTTCAGTATTACCATTATTCAATGCATCTGCTGATAACTTTCCCTGTTCAATCAACTCTAGCTTTTTGCTTTCCAAGTCTAATTTGGCCAATTCAGTTCGTTGTTTCATTTTTTCTAATTCCATCAAATGTTGTTGTTTTAAGATCAAAAGTTCTTTTTTCCATTTGAAATCAACCTCTGAATTGACCTCATCATCCTTGTCTTCAACAGGCTGCAGAATGCCCTTGTCTACCAAACCACTGATTAGACTGGCCTTCATTGCTGCCTTGAGCTTTTCTGTCACTGTGATGTCATAATGTTTAGCAATGACCAATAGCTGATCCTTCGAACAAAGATCGAGTAACCCCACTGACGGAGACTTAATAAACTTATCTGTAGCTGAACTCATTTTTTTTCCTGTGTATGCAATTTACAACAACAAAAAAAACCACAACAAAACCCTAAGTGTTGGGGCTGTGCCTTACAAGGTGCAGCATACCTTCAAACAACATGGAACAAACCCCCCCCTAACTTAACTAACATTCCTAAATAACCTTACCTAACTTAGCCTACGTTCGGCACTCGGGCATGAGGATTTCTCCCCTCCAGCCACCTAATGTGACCCCCAAGATCCGCCGCTAAACCAAAACTCCACTAAGGGTAAATTAAAGAAAGAAACAAACAACCGATACCCTAATGGTAAAGGCCGCTCAGGGATTTGTTCCAACTAACAAAATTTTAACTAACACCTGCAAGTCACATCCCAACACTTACCTCCTGTTGCAAATCTACACTCTGGGCTGGGGCCAAATGCTCTCTCCGTCCGGCTCCTAACCAAAAACAAACAAACCAACTCAAGTGTGAAACTCCCAACCAACACAAACTCAAACAAAATAAAAAAAAGAAAATTCAGATTTTTTTTTTTTTTCAAACAAACTAATCAATCAATTAATTAATTAATTATGTCCGGACGAGCCCCCATTTTGTCATGCACTAGGGGATGCATGGCAAAAACAGGGAGTCCACACAGGAGTGTAACGTTTTGTAGTTGTATTTATTATATTAAAGTAAATAAGGCATAGCAAAATCATAAAGTGTGGGATGTGAGGATATCAGTTATCAGTAATGTGTGCAGTGTATGGATGTGTGGAGAGTGGTGGGTGCGTGTTGTATTAACTGGTGCACAACATAACTTAACAAAAGGGAGGTTAGGCCCTTGAGCCAGGTAGCAGTCCTGCTTGCAGGGAGGACAGAGAGAAGAGTGAGCTGCAGCCAGGAGAGCTCCCTATATAGTCCCCTAAGCCACACCCCCCTCAGGTGAGCACAATTGGGCTGACGGCCTGCTGCACTCTGCCATCACAGAGGCTTCCCTCTAGCTTATAGCTTACAGTGAAGCAGAGGGGGCAGGGCCGTCACAGTGAGTCAGCTATGGTGGGCCAGCAGTGTTCAGAATTCATTCATTACACCTCAATCTACACTGCCAGCGATGCGAGCGATTGAACGATGAAACCTCATTAGAATACATGTTTATCATTGTGACTGTTCACTTCAAGGGAAAAGACCCGCTCTACTCAGACAGTCTTATATAGTTCCAGGCGTGTGCTGGGTGCAGATTCAGTCTTATATAGTTCCAGGCGTGTGCTGGGTGCAGATTCAAAATGAACTTATAGAACATGAATACAATACGCACTTCCAGTCGAGTAAGAGTCTTTGTTTAATGATGATAGTGCTCCGCAGCAGCAGTCATACCAGACAGACAAACGTGTTTCGGCGCGCAGGCCTTCGTCAGTGTCAAAATTGGCAGTAGCAACGGAAATTACATAGTTATATAGAATTTTTTGTTCAATTAAAAGGGACTATACAGCCGTGTCTCATTATTAAAGACATACATAGTAGTGAACATACATATTATTATAAGAAATCATTAATAATGAATTCTTATCATTATAAGAAACGCGTTTGTCTGTCTGGCATGACTGCTGCTGCAGAGCACTATTATCATTGTGTCTGTCTGGTATGACTGCTGCTGCGGAGCACTATTATCATTGTGACTGTCTGGTATGACTGCTGCTGCGGAGCACTATTATCATTGTGTCTGTCTGGTATGACTGCCGCTGCGGAGCACTATTATCATTGTGTATGTCTGGTATGAGTGCTGCTGCGGAGCACTATTATCATTGTGTCTGTCTGGTATGACTGCTGCTGTGGAGCACTATTATCATTGTGTCTGTCTGGTATGACTGCTGCTGCGGAGCACTATTATCATTGTGTCTGTCTGGTATGACTGCTGCTGTGGAGCACTATTATCATTGTGTCTGTCTGGTATGACTGCTGCTGCGGAGCACTATTATCATTGTGTCTGTCTGGTATGACTGCTGCTGCGGAGCACTATTATCATTATGACTGTCCTGATGTACCGCAAGCGACAACGCGCCGTGCGGCGACGTTGTCCACCCCTCCTATATATTCACTCGCAGAGTCTCTATTTGAGCGAGGTTTTGCTCGAATGTTAGCCAATGACGATGGAATATGAAAAATCAGAGAGATCCTTCTTGATCGCATGACTATATTTTGATAATGTGTACCAATTTGCGTGATGTTTGGAGTAATAGCCAAAAATCCACCCAATAACAGTATTTTATTTTTGTTTTTAATTACCTTTTTAGTAGTCACATAATATGTATCTCCACTATGATTGATCCCCCGACCGTTGAACGGATGGGACAAACACACACACACACACACACACACACACACACACACACACACACACACACACACACACACACACACACACACACACACACACACACACGATCCTTGACATAAAATGTTTGAGAACCATTGATCTAAAATTTAGACATGAGTATGACTCTGTTTAGACGCTAAACTGTGTCATTATTCATTACGTTTGGTTGTGCGGCTCAGCTGTGTTGTTGTCACCAGAAATGGATGCTAGGCCTACTTAACATGACGCTTCAGAGGAACCAATGTGCCACGTCTCTAAACAACATTTATTTGTTTCCTTTCTCCTCACATCATTCCCTCCATGTATCCTCAGTGGGCGGGACTAAGAATGCAAGGAAAGGAAGCAAGTGAGGGATAGCGAGATTTTCATTTAGAGAGTCAGAGACCTGGGACCGCAGCCGAGGAGATTGTTAAAAACATCACCAACAGAACGATGAGTCATTATGGCAAAACGGACCGAGAAGAAGTGCTGATTTAATGCTTGAGCGACTAAAAGTGGATCATGTTAACTCTTATCTGATTAGATAAAGTTTTATGAGATACATTCATTACAGTTTTGACTTTATTCCAAGATTGTTTTTGAATTTTTAAAGTCATGAGCAAGAGCTTCTTTTTAATGATCACATGGATTTGGCAGGCAGGGTTTTGCTCATTATTTTTCAACTGTCGGGTACATTTTCCAGTCAGCACTGCAGGATCCTTGAACTTGAATATGGCCCTATCCCTGTGCCTGAAAATACTCTTAAGATCACAAGTTATCCAGGGAAGATGACTTCCTTTGACTTTGGTACTGTTGAAGGTAACATGTTTACCTATGACTTCACTAAATTCTCAGAATATTCCCAAGCATCATGAAGATTTGTTATTAGTCATGTCATGAATACATTTCAACTCACTCACTCACTCACTCACTCACTCACTCACACTCAAACAACAACCGGTCAAGACACCACACACAGCAGTTTGTCACTGTAACATGCGGTTATGGATATTTGGCTCTTCAAAGTAAGTGTTACACGCAATAAAACCTTGGCAATAATGGCGGCGGGTTAAGTGTTTTAATAGTCGAGTTGATTCTAGTGCATGTGTTCTTACATCCACCATTTCAGCACTCGGGGAGTAATTGCTGATGTGAAAGATTTCCTTCCCATTCTGAACTGCAGCACACATGACGTGATGCCCTTGATGAGCCTGTAGATAAATATTTAGTCAAAGTATACAGAACCGTGCCAAAAAGGTTTTCGTGCATTTGCATTTGCGAGCCCCACATCATGCACGCGCTAGGGGGCTTTCACTTCTACTTGACTAGTTGCATAGTTTACTAGTCGACTAGTTGTTTAAAACTGTGTACATTGGTGACTATAATCTAGCACCTGCACGTGTGTGCATGTATATATGGGCCCCTTTGATCAGAAAACCCACGGCTAATAAAGCCTATTTTCACCACTGACAGTAATGATCACTGAGGCAGTCATAACAATATATTAGTGTAAAATCAGTATCCAGTCAAGCAGTGATGTGTAACACTGGGCTCACTAATGAACTCACTAATGAACTAATGAACTAATTGACATATGCATGTTCATATGTTCAGCTGGTGCAGTTATGTGCTTATTTATGGAGGCGTACTTATTAACATGCAGTGTTACCTACAATTACACTCATGTAATGAGTTGGGGGCAGTGGTTAGATGAGTGTGTTTGTGACCAAAAGGTTCCCAGTTCGATTCCCCAGACCGGCAGGAACAATCTGGGCGGTGAAGTGAATGTTCACCACTTACCCCTCTCCCAACATCGCTGAAGTGCCTTTGAGCAAGGCACTGAACCCTCCTACTACTCAGTGGCCAACAATATAAGACTGTGGTTGTATACTGGGCACTAGTTGCCAGGTTTTTGTGCGTGCGTGCGTGCGTGCGTGCGTGCGTGCGTGCGTGCGTGCGTGCGTGCGTGCGTGCGTGTGTGCGTGTGCGCGCGCCTGATATGTAATATTGGCTTTCACTGGCAGCAAACATGAATGATTCGGATGAGAACCCACAGTTTGATATAATGAAAACGCTGCAGTTTTTATCCACCCAGTGTAATAAAGCGTGGGGTTTTGGCTCAAACTAAGACAAAAAATACAAATAAAAAATTATTTAACGGGTAACGCACCATAAGTCAGAGCGCGGTGGTCACAAGAAAAATTATCCAAAGTGTAAACAAGAAATCCCTCTTACTTTTCATTAGTGTATATCTTTTATGTATTTATTCTTCTGACATCCACTCCTATACTCAACAAACCAGAACAAATACTTCTATTTATTTTCTATCATACTACAAAACATCACATTTTCATCAAATATAGAGGCCCTCTGTTTTGGCCCTCTAGAGACATCACACAATGTTCAGGAAACGAACCTTTTAAATGTGATGGTTTTATCTTTGCATGAAATCTCACAACCCTATTTTTGTGTGAAATCTTCTGTGGATGTTTGGTGCAAGATACTCAAGATAGATGGCCTGCAAAGGTGAATATGCAACCACCTGAAAATAAATATGCTACATTTTCACTAATACAGCTTGTAGAAAGCAGATTCGATACATTGGACTTGATTATTGTGCATTAAAAAAACCTCAAACGATATATTTTATGGGATTTGGGGGTTTTCGGGCATGAAGGGGTTGATATAAATTAGCTAATTAATAATGCATTACTCATAAATCCAATACATTGTGCATATCCACATTCATAAACAATGTAGAAAGCAAAGTATTTTGCATGAAATACCATAAAACTCTATTTTGGGTGGATTTTTAGTGTTTCGGGCATTTAGGGGGTTATTAACAAAAAATGCTCAAGGGATATCACTGGGAACCCTCTTGAATTCTTAAGAGGTGACTCCAAGCTACAAGAATCAGTTGAGAAAACAACTTTTTACGTTCAAGCCACAGCCTTCGGCTCCCGGACTAGAAAACAAACTGCAAAGAAAATAAAAAATAAGGTGCCTTCGGAAATTCTATGAAAATCTGCTCCGCTCTGGTTTTGGCATCATAGAGCGCTCTGATATAAGTTAATTTACAAGATGTCAGCATAGATGATAGCCACTTATTTTGCCATTTTCATCTTTTAAAAATTCATTCGAATTAAAGGCATATTTCTGAACGTGCTGATTTTAATATTTCTCTCTCAGTCTCTCTCTCTCTCTCTCTCTCTCTCTCTCTCTCTCTCTCTCTCTCTCTCTCGCTCTTAATTTTCTCTCTGTTCTTTTCTTTCTGTCCCAACAGTATTGGCCAGTGACTGTGACTCGGGGTCGAACGCTGAGCTGACGTACTACACACTGAGTCCAGACTTCAGCATCTCGGCCCACGGGACCATCTTCCCGGCGGGCCGGCTGGACTACGAGAGGCCCAACCACCTGTATGAGTTTGTGATCATGGCGGTGGACAGCGGGGAGGAGCCTCACTCGGGCACCGCCACCGTGCGTCTGAGGATGGCCAACGTCAACGACGAGCCCCCAGAATTCTCCCAGCCAATGTGAGGATATTTCTCTGTCTGCTCCTTCTCCTTCTTCTCCTTCACCTTTTGGTGTTTTAAAGCATTATGTTATACTTTAGCTATTGCAAAATAGCAGATCTACAAGCTCATAGCGCGCCACTTGGTGGCGCGCTATGAGCTTGTAGGTCTGCTATTTTTGAAAAAGCGTGAAAATGTGGCACAAATCTTTGAATATAATATATTCTTTCAGAAGACTTTTTATTTATTTTGACATCAGGCCTAAATGGGTTCAGATCAGTGGTTACCAAACAGCATGCCGAGGCACACTGGTGTGTTCTGACTCCAGATCAGTGGTTACCAAACAGCATGCCGAGGCACACTGGTGTGTTCTGACTCCAGATCAGTGGTTACCAAACAGCATGCCGAGGCACACTGGTGTGTTCCGAGTCCAGCTGTATCTAGATCAGTGGTTACCAAACAGCATGCCGAGGCACACTGGTGTGTTCTGAGTCCAGCTGTATCTAGATCAGTGGTTACCAAACAGCATGCCGAGGCACACTGGTGTGTTCTGAGTCCAGCTGTATCTAGATCAGTGGTTACCAAACAGCATGCCGAGGCACACTGGTGTGTTCCGAGTCCAGCTGTATCTAGATCAGTGGTTACCAAACAGCATGCCGAGGCACACTGGTGTGTTCTGACTCCAGATCAGTGGTTACCAAACAGCATGCCGAGGCACACTGGTGTGTTCTGAGTCCAGCTGTATCTAGATCAGTGGTTACCAAACAGCATGCCGAGGCACACTGGTGTGTTCCGAGTCCAGCTGTATCTAGATCAGTGGTTACCAAACAGCATGCCGAGGCACACTGGTGTGTTCCGAGTCCAGCTGTATCTAGATCATTGGTTACCAAACAGCATGCCGAGGCACACTGGTGTGTTCCGAGTCCAGCTGTATCTTGTGATTTTGTGACAACCTCATTATCATATTTGTCCTATATCAGTTTATGTGTATTCATTTTTGCAATACGGAGCCAAATTCTATACCCTAGGGGCGGCGGTGGCTCAGGGGTAGAGTGGCTGGATGGTAACCGCAAGGTTGCCAGTTCGAACCCGGGCTCCCCCAGAGTTGGTGTCGAAGTGTCCTTGAGCAAGACACTGAACCCCTAATTTCTCCTGATGTGCTGGTTGGTGCCTTGCATGGTTTCCGCCGCCATCGGTGTGTGAATGTAATGCACAATCTCTGTAAAACGCCTTGGATGAAGGCGCTATATAAATGCACCATTTACCATTTCTATTGTCACGGACCGGCTGACAGTTCATAAAATATTCGGGGGGGTCGCCGCGTGTCATCGTACCAAAACACGTTCTCACGGATGGCAGTTGACTGGGCCCTTTTGGGCAGGCAAGATGTGTGGTCGTCGACCCCCTCTCCCCCCGCACAATCAGAAGCACAAAAGAGGTTTTCAAAGAGATATACCTGCCAGACGAGTAGGATACAAAGGCTGCCTGAAAGGCATGCATTTGCATTCCAATGGGTGATTGAGGGTCGCACAGAGGCCAATCCACTGCCAATCCGCTGCCTGTGTTTGTCCTTTCTTTTTTCTCAGTCGTGTTTTCAAATGGATTTGAAAATACGACGGGAAAACTTGTGATTCCCTTCTCACGTACCAGTGGCACATGTCCGGTCCGCGGACCGGTGGTTGGGAACCTCTGCCCTAAAATATATAGATTTTAACCACTTTTACTAGGGTCTCTATTTTGGGCATGTAATTACAAGTGAACATTTTTGCTATGAATGCAGGTGTGCCTTGAAATGTTGACTTTCTCATTGGTGTGCCATGGGTTACAAACAGTTTGTAACCCACTGGGGGGTCCCCAGTTCAAATGTGATTATTTTGGGGGGTCGAGGAAAAGGTTGAGGAACCACTGATGTAAATTACATTAATGACCTACGTCGTCATGCAAGAGTAGCGAAAATAGCCCAGCTACTGTACATGCTCAAAGTGTCGCAATGTGCGACTGTAGAATGTGTACATCAGCTCTTTTCTATACATTTTGAAGGTGGTTAAGATGAAGTACAAGGTATGCAATGTTTTCGCCTGGCTGCGATGATACAGTATGTATTGTAATTTGTAACACAGTGGTTCTCGGAGCAACCGTATCAAATGTTTTGCCATATTAGGTGATCAACAGTCATCGGCTTCCCTGATTGGCTAACCCAACTGATCGGCTGTGTGGATTGGACAAACGTTACGTGCCATTTGTGCCACTGAACCAATAAAAAGTGATAACACGATCATTACGTCTCCATTGTTTCTCAGAGTGAGGTGTCATAAATTCAATGTTATTTACAGTGTGAGAAATGTTTTGCTGGACGGAACATCTGACTGAAGGAACACCAGGAGCATGTGATTGTGCTGTTGCTGTTGGAGATAAGGTTTACACCTTTGGAAACTTTGTAGAGTTTCCTGATGACGACAAGGATCACATTAGTGTGCACATTTTCAACACAAAGTCTTTACGTTGGAGGAAGTTGACCCCGGTCACACACGGAAGAGGAGAACGCCACCTTGAGGTTCCATCCTCGCGTTTCGGCGACTCAGTTGTGCTGGTTGAAGATGTCATCTACCTCTGGGGAGGTCAACAGAACTACTCGCATGAGTACTGCAACGTCCTTTATGCGTTTGATGTGGACGCCCACAGATGGTTTAAACCCAGGGTTTCTGGATCTGTTCAAGAGGGGAGGGTGAGCCACTCAGCCTGTGTCTTGGGGAAGGACATGTTTATCCATGGAGGAGAAACCAGGACTGGATGCACTAATGACACCTACAAGTTGGACACCGGCACAATGGTCTGGTCTGTAATTAACAATAGAGGAACTCTATTGCCACATGCTTCAGAAGGTCATTCTGCCACCATCATCGGGACAAAGATGTTTGTATTTGGAGGTGATAGAGGTTGGAGGTTTGGAGGTGATGATGAGGAGGATTCGGAGGAGGATGAGGAGGATGAGCCCTACTACAACACCATCAGAGTGTTTGACACAGAGATCAACCTCTGGATGAACACACCTTCTGCACAGCTTCTTCCAGAAGGACGCTGGGGTCATTCAGCCTTTACCTACAATGGAGAGCTCTACATATTGGGTGGCTTCAACAGCCAGTTCCAAACGTGCAATGATCTGTGGAAACTCAACCCAGAGACCTTCTCCTGGAAGAAGGTTGAGCCTAACGGGAAAGGCTCAGATAGATGTGATATGCTGTTGCATGCTGGGAGATTGTGTCATTCTCTTTGCAGGTCACCTGGGCATCTTGGACTTGAGTCCTAGTCTGAAGACGCTGTGCAAGCTAGCGGTCATTCAGCACGGTCTGGATCAGTCTGACCTCCCACACAACATCAGGTGGGAACTGGCAGCCATTGATACCAACATCTTGGACTTGAGTCCTAGTCTGAAGACGCTGTGCAAGCTAGCGGTCATTCAGCACGGTCTGGATCAGTCTGAGCTCCCACACAACATCAGGTGGGAACTGGCAGCCATGGATACCAACGGCAAGTGAAAACAAAGTCCACAAACAAAGTATGGCCCAAATGGAACAGATTCATAATCCACAGACCACCTGAACACAGTCCATACAACTGAAGCATGAACTCATGCTGAGACTAGGTGGCGCTCTTGGCTAACCTTTGAGTCACTGTTGAACCCTCAGCCATATATAGAAACACCTGCCTCAAAGCAGACCAGAGGTAGAAAACTGTCGTTCCCTGATGTCATCGCTAGGGACACATGCATCAGTAAGCAGGAACTGGGGGTGGCAATGAAGGACCGGGAAGTCTGGCGTGGCATTGTGGAATCCATGATCTCGACCACGGTCGAAAAATGGTGATGACCATATAGAAACAGGGAGTCATGTGATCGCTACAAACAGCAGCCGTCTTCTCCAATTGAGCGTCACACACAGTCCCGCCCCCTTTCATGACGACGACAGGCCCAGGGAATAATTAGACATTTGGAACAAAGCCAACTCGGATCGTGACCGTTTTTGGGCCGAACAAATAATTAGAAGGAGAAAACGTTTTTTTTTTGTTTTTCTTTTATTTTCCTTTTCTCACCACAGTGTTATGAGTGCAAATAGGACGCTAATATCAACCGTAATCAATTGATATTAAAAAAGGCGTCCAAAGGTGATGTCGGCGAAAAATGAGTTAAAGGGATAGTATGAAATACTTGCCTCTGTGTTGTAGCCACGCTTAACCCATTTTGGACTGAGGCCGATTCTAAGGTGGCTTTTAGACGAGGATGGTGTTCATAAGAAACGGCAAAATAAAGTATCGTTTGCTGGGGTCCTTTTAGACGAGAAGGGTGTTCTCAGGAGGTGAAAACGCATCAAAGTGAAACCACCTCCCAGAGTGGAAATCTTTGAGAACGCCGTTTTATCCCTTCTCCGTGTAAACAGGCAAAACGGTGAATCCGCAAAACTTATGACATCATGGCTCACGTTGGCTCGCAGCGCATATATTATTACATTGATGCATAATTATGATATAATGGCGTTCCTGAACAAGCCTCCCTCCTCGCCTACAAAGCGCTGCTCATCAGTGATGGTGAATGTAAAACCATGATGTAAATAAAATGCCTTAATTGTGATAGGTGGCAGCCGCGGCAGCAGCGTTTATGTAGCTTAATGTATTATAAAATATATAACCATCCCGTGGCGTGCTCTGCCTGCATGCTCTGGGCTGTCTGTCACTACCATCACCCTCCCTGTGAATGAAAATAAAAATCCAGTCCCCTCCCCAGGTGATTAAACAAAAAGGAATCACCCTCCCCTATTAACCTATTAATTAACATCACATTTACCTCAGTATTATTTATTCCTAACTTTAATCTGGTAGCGTTCTTAATATATGAGAAAATAAAGTGACCGCAAAAATCGCGAAAAACTGTCTACTGTGAGGTTTGAACTCACGGCCAATGCGTACAATGGTCTCGTAGTCTAACACCTAACACAGCAAGCTATGTAAGTCATTGAAAAGTGGGGGTTGCAGTGTGTAGTTGTAGTGTGTGTTGTAGTGTGATTGACACGGGGAACAATGAAACTGTTGCGTGAAGGGGGAGCTGGCTCTTCTTCTTGTACATAACGTGGGTGACTGGTCTATTTGGCAGCCCGTTACCGCCACCTAGCGATATTATAGCGTTTTCATAAAGTGTGCGTTCTCGTGTAAAGGGTCAATAAAAAATGAGAACGCAACGGGACTTTGCCGTTTTATCTGGAGATGGTCGCCGTCTAAAAGAGGCCTAAAAATGCATTGAAAACCTGACCTGCCACAGTCACACACAATGTCCTCGTCCATTTGAAAAGCCCCATTTTGCGAGAGTGGCTTTTTCTCACCCAACACCAGATCTTAATCTATTTAAGCATTTCCACACTGCGTAGGTTGAGTCTGCTCCAGGGGGCAGTGCCTCGCTAGCCTTTAACTCCATCGTTGTAGCTGGTGGGAGGTCATGAAAGGAGCGTCCACGTCGCGGCCCTGGGAGTATTGACGAGATCGACAAGATACTGCTAATCCTTTCACCACTACAAGCAACAGTTACAAGTCAGTGGTTAAAATAACATCATGAAAAACTCTGAAAGGATTACATTTTGCCATATTAGGAGATCAACAGTCATCGGCTTCCCTGATTGGCTAACCCAACTGATCGGCTGTGTGGATTGGACAAACGTTACGTGCCATTTGTGCCACTGAACCAATAAATAGTGATAACACGATCATTACGTCTCCATTGTTTCTCAGAGTGAGGTGTCATAAATTCAATGTTATTTACAGTGTGAGAAATGTTTTGCCGGACGGTACATCTGACTGAAGGAACACCAGGAGCATGTGATTGTGCTGTTGCCGTTGGAGAGAAGGTTTACACCTTTGGAACCTTTGTAGAGTTCCCTGATGACGACAAGGATCACATTAGTGTGCACATTTTCAACACAAAGTCTTTACGTTGGAGGAAGTTGACCCCGGTCACACACGGAAGAGGAGAACGCCCCCTTGAGGTTCCATCCTCGTGCTCCGGCCACTCAGTTGTGCTGGTTGAAGATGTCATCTACCTCTGGGGAGGTCGTCAGAACTACTCGCATGAGTACTGCAACGTCCTTTATGCGTTTGATGTGGGCGCCCACAGATGGTTTAAATCCAGGGTTTCTGGGTCTGTTCCAGAGGGGAGGGAGCACCACTCAGCCTGTGTCTTGGGGAAGGACATGTTTATCCATGGAGGAGAAACCTGGACTGGATGCACTAATGACACCTACAAGTTGGACACCGGCACAATGGTCTGGTCTGTAATTAACAATAGAGGAACTCTATTGCCACATGCTTCAGAAGGTCATTCTGCCACCATCATCGGGACAAAGATGTTTGTATTTGGAGGTGATAGAGGTTGGAGGTTTGGAGGTGATGATGAGGAGGATTCGGAGGAGGATTCGGAGGATAAGCCCTACTACAACACCATCAGAGTGTTTGACACAGAGATCAACCTCTGGATGAACACACCTTCTGCACAGCTTCTTCCAGAAGGACGCTGGGGTCATTCAGCCTTTACCTACAATGGAGAGCTCTACATATTGGGTGGCTTCAACAGGCAGTTCCAGACGTGCAATGATCTGTGGAAACTCAACCCAGAGACCTTCTCCTGGAAGAAGGTTGAGCCTAACGGGAAAGGCCCGTCTAAGATAGATGCCATATGCTGTTGCATGCTGGGAGATTGTGTCATTCTCTTTGCAAGTCACCTGGACATCTTGGACTTGAGTCCTAGTCTGAAGACGCTGTGCAAGCTAGCGGTCATTCAGCACGGTCTGGATCAGTCTGACCTCCCACACAACATCAGGTGGGAACTGGCAGCCATGGATACCAACATCTTGGACTTGAGTCCTAGTCTGAAGACGCTGTGCAAGCTAGCGGTCATTCAGCACGGTCTGGATCAGTCTGAGCTCCCACACAACATCAGGTGGGAACTGGCAGCCATGGATACCAACGGCAAGTGAAAACAAAGTCCACAAACAAAGTATGGCCCAAATGGAACAGATTCATAATCCACAGACCACCTGAATACAGCCCATAATGTGTGTCTGTATTTCACTGATTCATAATCCACAGACCACCTGAACAGTCCATACAACTGAAGCATGAACTCATGCTGAGACTAGGTGGCGCTCTTGGCTAACCTTTGAGTCACTGTTGAACCCTCAGCCATATATAGAAACACCTGCCTCAAAGCAGGCCAGGGGTAGAAAACTGTCGTTCCCTGATGTCATCGCTAGGGACACATGCATCAGTAAGCAGGAACTGAGGGTGGGAATGAAGGACCGGGAAGTCTGGCGTGGCATTGCGGAATCCATGATCTCGACCACGGTCGAAAAATGATGATGATTACATAGAAACAGGGAGTCATGTGATCGCTACAAACAGCAGCCGTCTTCTCCAATTGAGCGTCACAGACAGTCCCGCCCCCTTTCATGACGACGACAGGCCCAGGGAATAATTAGACATATGGAACAAAGCCAACTCTGATCGTGACCGTTTTTGGGCCGAACAAATAATTAGAAGGAGAAAACGTTTTTTTTTGTTTTTCTTTTCTTTTCCTTTTCTCACCGCAGTGTATTGAGTGCAAATAGGACGCTAATATCAACCGTAATTAATTGATATTAAATAAGGCGTCCAAAGGCGATGTCGGCGAAAAATGAGTTAAAGGGATAGTATGAAATACTTGCCTCTGACGTCCCCGGACCCCATCAAAGCCCCCTTAGGTCCCCGACCCCATCAAAGCCCCCTGAGGTCCCCGGACCCCATCAAAGCCCTCTGAGGTCCCCGACGACCCCATCAAAGCACCCTGAGGTCCCCGACCCCATCAAAGCACCCTGAGGTCCCCGACCCCATCAAAGCCCCCTGAGGTCCCCGGACCCCATCAAAGCACCCTGAGGTCCCCGACCCCATCGAAGCCCCCTGAGGTCCCCGGACCCCACGTTGAGAACTGCTGCCAAAACTGGGCGTCCTTGAAATTAAAAAAAGTTTGAGAATCACTGACTTAGCGGACAATGCCAAAACCTGTTATTTCTTATATCCGTCATCCTACCCTACCCACCCCCCCCCCCCCCCCTGGAGCAGGTCGTTGAAGACCCTGACAGTATGTGTCTTTCAAAGAACGCCACAGCCATCCAGTAATGGAGGTCAGGCAGAACATTGACATTATTGTCAACCGTGAAAATACTGGCTTAATATCAAATGCCAGCTAATTAAACTTTGGGATAGGAGTATATTACCTCCTCAGCTCTCACTGAATACTAAAACAGTTTCAATCAACAGTCTAGTCAAGGTGTTCAATTATCAAGGGCAACCAATACAAAAGTGATACTAAATTTCCCTGACGTTTCCCTCCCTTATTTTAGCTCTCATTCATTGAAGATTGAAATCCTGGCATAAGTCAATTATATGAGCGAGTGAAACATCTAATTTTTCTCTCCTCAACCACATTGCGAGATCCGTGCATATACTTCTTCATGCTTCCTACTTAAGGTGATCATTTAGTGCTAATATCATCGATGTTGGATGGAATCCTTTTAAGTCCAAATCCATCCATCCATCCATCTTCAACCGCTTATCCGTAGTCGGGTCGCAGGGGCAACAGCTCCACCAGAGTGCTCCAGACTTCCCTCTCCAGAGCAACATTAGTGACTTCCTCCTGTTCCTCCGGATTCCGAGACGTTCCAAGGCCAGTGAGTCGATGTATTTCCTCCAACTGCGCCTTGGTCTGCCCCGGGGTCTCCTCCCAGTGGGACGTGTGTCGAGGACCTCCCTAGGGAGGCGCCCGAGAAGCATCCTAACCAGATGCCCGAACCACCTCAGCTGACTCCTTTCCAGGCGAAGGAGCAGTGCTTCTACTTCGAGTCTCTCTCGTGTGACTGAACTTCTCACCCTATCTCTAAGGGAGATGCCATTATCTGTGTTCCAATGGATCCTATGTGGTTATTACTTATTCACAAGCCCTTTAATACTTTTCATTTGTTAAATATTTATAAAAAGAAAAACACAGCACTTTCAACTTTCTTTCAACTTTATTTTTATTGCGAAAAAAAAAGCTCTTCTACAAGCTCACAACTTGAGATGCAAATAAGAATGAATATGGTAAATTGTTGCATTTATATAGTGCTTTTATCCAAAGTGCATTTTATAGATTGTGCATTATTACATTCACCCACCCATACACACGTTCATACACACCAATGGCAGAGGAAACCATGTAAGGCCAACCTGCACATCAGGGGCTTCAATATGAAATATACAAAAAGGTGAAATATGGAGATACAGGGTTTCAACAATCCGCTGCACACATACCAGCCGGGTGGGAAAATGATCTCTTTAGCCTAAAGACAAAGTTTATAGAGTGAACTAATCATCAAGATGGGAAAATGGCGGAGAGAGAGAGAGAGAGAGAGAGAGATACATTGGACCGGCAGACAGCCTTTAAAATGAAACGGTACTTCAACTCAATTTGCTCTGTGTGGACTTGTGGTTATTATACTAAGAAAACACTTTACCTATCAATTATATAAAATGCAGATTTAAGTATTATGAACCACAGACCGACACTGAGACCCCTGTGGACTAAAATAAAATACACTACAAATTGCTGTTCTATTATGCAAATATGATACGATCATAAAGACATAGTAGTGCTATGATTAGACCAAAATTGTGCGTGCGTGCGTTCGTGTGTGTGTGTGTGGGTCTTCGTGTGTGACTCGTGCGCACACGTGTGGAGTTGCATGGGTGTCGGGTTGAGTTGGAGGCTTATTAACTTTGCGTCGCTGATTCAGGGTTTACAGAATAAAGACACATGTCTCACACCAGGAGCAGTGAAGACACATGTCTCACACCAGGAGCAGTGAAGACACATGTCTCACACCAGGAGCAGTGAAGACACATGTCTCACACCAGGAGCAGTGAAGACACATGTCTCACACCAAGAGCAGTGAAGACACATGTCTCACACCAGGAGCAGTGAAGACACATGTCTCACACCAGGAGCAGTGAAGACACATGTCTCACACCAGGAGCAGTGAAGACACATGTCTCACACCAAGAGCAGTCACGCGGGTGTTTACATTACTGTATGCACCAGAGGCGTATCTACAATAAGGCGAGGGCAGGCGTCCGCCTGTCCAAATCCATTTCTGGCCTGGACAAAATCCATACAATGAGAAAAAAAGAGGACAAAAACAAGACCTGAGAACTATTAATGGACAGCTGATTGGCCGTTGCGGTAGAGCGCGACCCTCAATCACCCATTGGAATGTAAATGCATGCTTTTCAGCCTTTGTATCCTACTCGTCTGGCAAGTATATCTCTTTGAAAACCTTTAGTGCTACAATTTTGTGCGCGGAGACGACAATTAACACATGATCTTGCCTGCCCAAAACGTAATTCCTGGATACGCCACTGGTATGCACATACAGTATATGCAGTAGAGGTGCTTATAATACATCACAGTGCAGGTAGTGCAGCGCGCGCCGCGCTCGGGAATCATTAGTTGATTTGACCCCCAATCCAACCCATTGATGCTGAGTGCCAAGCAGGGAGGCATTGGGTCCCATTTTTACAGTCTTTGGTATGACCCGGCCGGGGATCGAACCCCGACCTCCCAGTTTCAGGGCGGACACTCTAACCACAAGGCCACTGTCTGGTATAACAACAGTACACACACACACACACACAGAGACTTGGTGCATTTATACGTGCACGTCTCTCAACGTATTTGACCGTTCACAAATGAATGCCACTACCTGTTTAGTCCAAGGTATTTGATCACAGCTATCGTGATATTTTGAATCTGTCAGTATTGGGCAGTTCTTCTGTCTGTGCCAATCAGCCACCGCTGTAACACCGGTCTATAAAGGTTCTTCTGTCTGTGCCAATCAGCCATACTGCTGTAACACCGGTCCATAAAGGGCAACTCAATACATTTGACTAGAGGTGTTAATCACAGTCATCTGACATCAATACAATAATGTCACTGGCATAAATCAGCCGAAGCCACTGTGCCTCTTTGTTCCGGCAGCGTGCAGCAATGCTGCTAACACAGTGTTCCCTCCACTGTTCAATGCTGCTAACACAGCGTTCCCTCCACTGTTCAATGCTGCTAACACAGTGTTCCCTCCACTGTTCAATGCTGCTAACACAGCGTTCCCTCCACTGTTCAATGCTGCTAACACAGCGTTCCCTCCACTGTTCAATGCTGCTAACACAGCGTTCCCTCCACTGTTCAATGCTGCTAACACAGTGTTCCCTCCACTGTTCAATGCTGCTAACACAGCGTTCCTTCCACTGTTCAATGCTGCTAACACAGCGTTCCCTCCACTGTTCAATGCTGCTAACACAGCGTTCCTTCCACTGTTCAATGCTGCTAACACAGCGTTCCCTCCACTGTTCAATGCTGCTAACACAGTGTTCCCTCCACTGTTCAATGCTGCTAACACAGCGTTCCCTCCACTGTTCAATGCTGCTAACACAGCGTTCCCTCCACTGTTCAATGCTGCTAACACAGTGTTCCTTCCACTGTTCAATGCTGCTAACACAGCGTTCCCTCCACTGTTCAATGCTGCTAACACAGTGTTCCCTCCACTGTTCAATGCTGCTAACACAGTGTTCCCTCCACTGTTCAATGCTGCTAACACAGCGTTCCCTCCACTGTTCAATGCTGCTAACACAGCGTTCCCTCCACTGTTCAATGCTGCTAACACAGCGTTCCCTCCACTGTTCAATGCTGCTAACACAGTGTTCCCTCCACTGTTCAATGCTGCTAACACAGCGTTCCTTCCACTGTTCAATGCTGCTAACACAGCGTTCCCTCCACTGTTCAATGCTGCTAACACAGTGTTCCCTCCACTGTTCAATGCTGCTAACACAGCGTTCCCTCCACTGTTCAATGCTGCTAACACAGTGTTCCCTCCACTGTTCAATGCTGCTAACACAGCGTTCCCTCCACTGTTCAATGCTGCTAACACAGCGTTCCCTCCACTGTTCAATGCTGCTAACACAGCGTTCCCTCCACTGTTCAATGCTGCTAACACAGTGTTCCCTCCACTGTTCAATGCTGCTAACACAGTGTTCCCTCCACTGTTCAATGCTGCTAACACAGTGTTCCCTCCACTGTTCAATGCTGCTAACACAGCGTTCCCTCCACTGTTCAATGCTGCTAACACAGCGTTCCCTCCACTGTTCAATGCTGCTAACACAGCGTTCCCTCCACTGTTCAATGCTGCTAACACAGCGTTCCCTCCACTGTTCAATGCTGCTAACACAGCGTTCCTTCCACTGTTCAATGCTGCTAACACAGTGTTCCCTCCACTGTTCAATGCTGCTAACACAGCGTTCCCTCCACTGTTCAATGCTGCTAACACAGCGTTCCCTCCACTGTTCAATGCTGCTAACACAGTGTTCCCTCCACTGTTCAATGCTGCTAACACAGCGTTCCCTCCACTGTTCAATGCTGCTAACACAGTGTTCCCTCCACTGTTCAATGCTGCTAACACAGTGTTCCCTTCACTGTTCAATGCTGCTAACACAGCGTTCCCTCCACTGTTCAATGCTGCTAACACAGCGTTCCCTCCACTGTTCAATGCTGCTAACACAGTGTTCCCTCCACTGTTCAATGCTGCTAACACAGCGTTCCCTCCACTGTTCAATGCTGCTAACACAGCGTTCCCTCCACTGTTCAATGCTGCTAACACAGCGTTCCCTCCACTGTTCAATGCTGCTAACACAGCGTTCCCTCCACTGTTCAATGCTGCTAACACAGCGTTCCCTCCACTGTTCAATGCTGCTAACACAGCGTTCCCTCCACTGTTCAATGCTGCTAACACAGCGTTCCCTCCACTGTTCAATGCTGCTAACACAGCGTTCCCTCCACTGTTCAATGCTGCTAACACAGCGTTCCCTCCACTGTTCAATGCTGCTAACACAGCGTTCCCTCCACTGTTCAATGCTGCTAACACAGCGTTCCCTCCACTGTTCGCTAATGGCTTCGGCTGTGAAATATAGTCGAAAACATACTGTGCATTCTCTGCCTTTTCATAAATTGTGCATGAATGAATGAATCAGATAGACTTTAGTGTCACACCTTATAAATACTTTACAGTAAAAAGACGGGCAAACTATACATTTGGGCTCTACTAGTCTGAAGAGACCTGGCCGAATAATAACAACAGAATAAAACAAACATAATTGCTATATAAAAAGGGCCGGGTAACACACCTAATTAAAGCTAAAAGATAAATAAAAGCTGATAAAGTGTGTGTGTGTGCGTGTGCATGTGCATGTGTGTGTGCGCATGCGCGTGTGTGCGTGCGTGCGTGCGTGCGTGCGTGTGTGCGTCAGAGAGAAAGATTTTTACTTGGTCCTTGTTCAAAAGTCTGATTGCTTGATGAAAGAAGGTACTGTAGCAGGCGATGCACGCTGACACACACACAGGATGTGTGTCAGACAGTGTGTTTTGCAGCGCATGGTGAAAGGGTGAGCAGTTACCCGTCACTCTAAACCGCTGCCTTTATTCCCTCAATTGAGTCGACACCTTGTCCTGTCAGTCATGTGTCAGCGGCCTTCACCGTGGCGGTGGTGGTGAACCAACCCCTCTGCCAGCCCAGCCGCCCGTGTTTCAGTTGTAACGTCTCAGTCTCGGTGGACGGACAGACACAGAGGACAAGGCTGAGAGATGGACAGGTGGGGAAGTGGCAGTGTCCACTTGCCAAATAACAATCCAGACAAACCACATCGGCGTCTAGTCAACACGACGTGGTGTTTGTCGATGCGTACTGTTACTGAGGTGGAGTGTATGCCTGTCCGGCACAGCAGCCAGAGGGGGAGGGGGCATATGAGCTGGTGTGGAGCAGAGGCAGCAAGGTTGGATATTGAGGGGCTGGAAATCATCCCGGTCGCGTGGTTCATGTAACTCGTGTGTCACTGTGAAGGCCGTAGACTACAATGCGCCATTGGACTGGCCCCATGAAGTGAACGGAGTTGGCGTAACTCGGCAAAGTGGTGACGATTTTGACGTAGGCTGGTGGTCTTGCGCAATAATGTGTTCTTTCATATAAATGGGTATTGTACTGTAAATATGACAGTTGCATGGATGCAAAGTAGTGGTTGATGTCTGGACAGGCATGCTGTTGGTGTTGTGCTTGATGGTGAGATGTGTGCAAACGGTGTGGTTTGGTAGGAGAAGGCGGACAAAGGATGGGGTGTTGCGCTGGCTATTAGTGTGGCAGGAGATTCCACTCTTACGTTCTTAGGTTATGTACGTACAGTATGATTCATGATAACTACTTTTGTATGTACTGTATATGATGTGCCATGCTTTTATGTTCTTGCTTAATGTAAGTCGCTCAGATTTAAGAGCGCCTGCTAAATGCCTAAATTGTAAATTGTAGTCAACACCAACTCGGGACTCCTTAATCGCTGCACTCCACAATCTCCTATCATCCATCAGGGTCTTGAGCTCCACAGTGTTGTTACCTAAGCCACGGGTTCCCAAAGTGGGGTCCGGGGACCCCTAGGGGTATACCTAGCTCAAGTAGAGATATAAGGAACCAAATGCACCCTTATGGGTCTGTAACTCAGAGAGTGTACAAATGTACACATTTGTACACTTACTGAGTTAAATTAACAGTGGTTTTACAATATAAATTGGGGTACCAGAGATAGAAATGCCATTAAATCGGGGGTCCGTAGCATAATGCGTGTGAATTTTGGGGTTCCATGAAATGAACATGTTTCGGAATCACTGCTACAGCCGTAAAAATCCTCCCTTATCGGGGTCACTGGAATATGTTTTCAAATGGGGGGTCCGTGGCCTAATAAATGTTGATTTGGGGGTCCTTAGGTCAGTGGTTTGGGAACCACTGACCTAAGCTGTCGCAGTGCAGTGCATCTACGTATAGGTGGTTGCCTTTCCCTAGCTTTGCAGCACTGGGTTGGCAAACAATAGGTAACATAATTAATTTAAAACGAAGATAACAGAGAAGAAAAAACTATTACAAACTAACAACACAAAAACTGATAAAAGGCAAAAGCCACCAAGAAAAAGCTTTAACATAAAAGTATATGCTTTCAAAAGTGATTTAAAAAAAGACACTGATGTTGCTAAGCCTCAGCTCCTCGGGCACGCCATTCCAAAGCCTGGGTGTCCGGACTGCAGAAGCCTGATCGGCCCTGGGTAATGAGGCAAGACATGGGGACTTCCAGGAGAGCCGTACCCGAGGATCTAAGGCAGTGCCCAGGCTCATAGGGGGTCAGCATGTCTTTGATGTAGCTAGGGGCCAATCCGTGCCATACCAGGCTTTAAAGGTTATCAGTACAAATGTTACAAATCTTAGAGTTAGTAGTCTGGCAGTGGCAGCTGAATTCTATACCAGATGTAGGCAGGAAATAGCCTTTTTTTTTGAGTGGTGCAACCACTCCAAGGAACAGCAATGTCCGTGTTAACCTATGTGTGTGACTATGAGTAGCAGTAGGGACAAAAGTGGCGCTGTTGTGCCAGAAACAGAGAGAGAGAGATAGTGCTGCACTGTTGCCTGATAATGAGAGACAGAGAGAGAGAGGGGGGGGGGGGGGGGGGGGGGAGTTGCACCACTCAGTTCACACAGGTGTGATTTTCTTTTTTTACAGAGGCCAGAGTATAAGGAGTTACAGTTTTATAACAAGATGAAATGAAAGCATGGATTACCTTTTTTTGAGGTCAGCTGACATTGTACTTCAGTACATGTGCTTTCCACCACGGCCCGGGACAGAGCGACAGTGACCCGTGGACTGGACTGGTGTTTGGATACACAGGAGAGGAGTGGCAGGCATGAGCTTGTAGATCTGCTATTTTTCAACAGCTAAAGCATAACATAATGCTAACACCAAAAGGGGTGTTAGCCCCTTTTGGTGAGCAAAGCAGGGCCAAAAATAGCCCACCTACAGGTACGTGAGAGACATCCAAGTAGGCCGCAGCAGGTGCACAGCGCCACGCCTAATGCCTGATTTATTCTCCGTCACACGACTGCATATACAGTTACTCGCTGGAAGCTCACATCGGGTTGTGGCTGCAGAGCTTGGAGATTTTTCGACATGTGACACCATCGTATTATGAAGTACAAATCGGGCGTAACAACATTGATGAAATAAGGGTTCACAGTTCACAGTGTCCGACCTTTTATGAAGAAAAGAGGCTGCCTATAGCTCAGTGCTTCTCAAACCTTTTCAAAGCCAAGGACCCCCAAATTAATTTGTATTTGACCGTGGACCCCCATCAGAATTTATATTGAAGAAATTCAACATTATTCAACATTTTCCTTTTTGAGGCGCGCTAGCCCCTCCTATATACAGGTTTAATGTTTGTTTTTAGTTCAATGTTTGTTTTAAAAATGCCATTGACAATGAAGGGATAATGTACGTCATCTTGTCCCTAACAAAACATTAAATGCCATTAACAATAAAGAGACTTTTGTTTTGACACCGTTTGTTTTACATCACCATTACATCACCTAATCATAGCAACATGAGTTAGACTTTAATATATTAGCGCCCCTCACTTCACACGGGTGTGATTTTATTTTTTTTATTTTTTATTTTTTTAAATAGCAGATGCGAGCTGCACTGCGAGCACTGTGAGCTTGTTGTTTTTGCTGTTTTTGAATAGCCAACATATAAATGGATAAAGCGGCTAAAATGATTGTGATGCTGTATTAACTATACTTTTGACCCCCTGGAAGCCCAGGAGTCTCCAGCCTAGCTTATTGACCCCCTGGAAGCCCGGGAGTCTCCAGCCTAGCTTATTGACCCCCTGGAAGCCCGGGAGTCTCCAGCCAGCCTAGCTTATTGACCCCCTGGAAGCCTGGGAGTCTCCAGCCAGCCTAGCTTATTGACCCCCTGGAAGCCCAGAGTCTCCAGCCAGCCTAGCTTATTGACCCCCTGGAAGCCCAGAGTCTCCAGCCAGCCTAGCTTATTGACCCCCTGGAAGCCCGGGAGTCTCCAGCCAGCCTAGCTTATTGACCCCCTGGAAGCCCAGAGTCTCCAGCCAGCCTAGCTTATTGACCCCCTGGAAGCCCAGAGTCTCCAGCCAGCCTAGCTTATTGACCCCCTGGAAGCCCAGAGTCTCCAGCCAGCCTAGCTTATTGACCCCCTGGAAGCCCAGAGTCTCCAGCCAGCCTAGCTTATTGACCCCCTGGAAGCCCAGAGTCTCCAGCCAGCCTAGCTTATTCAGATGGAAATGAAGAAAAGGGGCTGTCGCCAAAACAGCACTGGTGGGGCCTGTTTGTTGGACATTTCTGAACGTACTGTACTGTACTGTACTGTACTGTACTGTACTGTACTGTACTGTACTGTACTGTACTGTACTGTACTGTACTGTACTGTACTGTACTGTATTAGACCGTTCCTCACCCAGGAGTCAGCCCAGCTCCTAATCCAGACAACAGTCTTGTCAAAACTTGACTATTGTAACTCCCTCCTTACTGGCCTACCGGCATGTGCACTTAAGCCCCTCCAAATGATCCAAAATGCCGCAGCCCGCTTGGTCTTCAACCAGCCAAAATTCTCACATGTCACCCCCCTTCTCCGCTCCCTCCATTGGCTCCCGGTCGCTGCCCGCACAGAATACAAAACTCTGATGCTGGCATTCAAAGCAACCAAAGGCATGGCCCCCCCATATCTCACAAGTATGATCGTACCCTACAAACCCTCCCGCGCACTCAGATCAGCCAACGCAGGGAAGCTGGAGGTACCTTCACTAAAAACGCCGGGACAACGCTCCACATGTCCCAAACTCTTCTCCCTTCTGGCTCCAAAACTATGGAATGCACTTCCCATCACAGTCAGAACTGCAGCCTCACTCCCAATCTTCCGCCGTAGTCTGAAAACCCACCTCTTCAGACTCCACCATGGCCCGTAGCACTTGCCCTAGCCTAGCCCCTTAGATAGCACATTATGTAGACTTAGATAGTATTTTAAACAGACTTATAGCTTGTTACGTAGACAGCTCTAGAATTGCACTTTATGTAGTCATAGCACTTTATAGTACACATGTATACGTAGACAGCTCTAGAATTGCCCTTTATGTAGTCATAGCACTTTATAGTACACATGTATAATATATTATATAGTATAGTATGTATAGTTTACATAGATACTCCACTGTTACGTTCTTAGTCTAGGCATGATTCATGATAACTACTTTTTATATATGTGATGTATGCCATGCTTTTGTTATTGCTTAATGTAAGTCGCTCTGGATTAAGAGCGTCTGCTAA